>NC_057810.1:392014882-392292584 GCF_018294505.1 Triticum aestivum
ATCGGGACCCCGGCGGGCCGCGCGGTGGAGAGGTGGCTGTGGGGCCACGAGGGAACACGTGGCAGTGCCTGGGTGGCTGCGGCGACGCGGGAGGGCGAGGTGGCACGTGGGGAGTGGCTGAAGGGCGTGGCGGCGGCGCGGCCAAGTGGCGGAGGTGGAGTGGGGCGGCGCTAAAAACAAGGAGAAGGTGGGAGGTGGCGGCTGCGGGAGGTTAGGGGAGGCTAGGGGCTAGGGTTGCCCAATTTAGGAAGGAGGGGTGGTTGTATAGGGGTAAGGCTAGGGTTAGGGGGGTTTCTGCTCCGTTTTCGGACATCCGTATCTCGATCCAACGGTCCGGAGCGGAGGGGGTTAGATAGTTGGGCTAGTGGGCTGTGTGAGAGAGGCTTGGGCTGATAGGAGAGAGAGGAGAAATGCAGCCCGACGGCAGTTTCGGAGACCGAAACGTCCGACGAATATACCGACTATATCGCGGTTATTTATTTAACGGTTGGGCAGTCAAACGGACTCCGAATGCGACGAAACTTGACAGGCGGCCTGTCTACACTATAATAAGACCGCACGACAGGTTGCAACCCATTCCGAAAACATTTTTATGCCACTTATAAAATAATATTTCGGAGGTGCCGCGGGCGCGTGCAAGTGTGGTCGGGCTCAGAATGGACACCGGAGAGAACCGGGGAAACCCGGACGGGTGCAAGTTTTGAAAAACATGCGGATGAAATGCAGATGATGTTATGAGATGAAATGCAAGACAAGAACAAAATGCAAAACAAAAGACAAAAACCCAACCACGAAGGAAATATCATGTCGCATCTCCGAAAAAGGCAAGAGTTGGAGTTACGAATATGGAAAGTTGTATCTGGGGCGTTACACCTTAGGAGGCCTTGAGAGATATTTTGACTTGTATGGGATTTAATCCACCCCAATCCACTTCAATCCCCTTCAATTTTGTTGCAACCGAACAAGGCCTTAAGAGGCCTTTTGACAACGATGGATGGTTCTTCTCCACTTGGGAGGCCTTCATCTCCAATGGAGGAATCCCACTAGGGGAGGTAGATGAACTAAGCTCTCTTTTCTCTCAATTCTTAGCTTACCCTAAGGAGGTGGGGGAGATATATATGTATATAGGCTAGTCCACGAAGGGGTAAGTAGGAGAGGGATACATGGACCTCGGGCCCGAAATTGCACGCAGGCAGGGGACGGATGTCCGAGCGGTCGTTGATAGGACGGATGTCTGGGGTGCTGCCTGGATGTCTGGCTTGAGGGCTGAACCTTATGATATTTGGGCTTGAGTCCGGATGTGGGCAGGCTGGATGTTCGGGCTTGAGTCTGAATGTCCGGCGGCTGAGCAGGGCAGTCCTTCTCTTGTTCTCCGTCTTCGTTTCCATGCTTCCCTCATGGATGGTGTAGTCATACTCTTCCGCATGAACTCCTTGCCATGTGTGAAGTCCGCTCAAACCTATATATGCACGAGGTAGGAGGACCAAGTAGTATACCCTCCTCGAAGGGGACAAGAAGACACGTGTATGAAGATTCACCTTTATATCTTTGAAGTAGATGTTGCGTGGGTGTTGACAATGGGACTCTTGACATGGTGATGTCCGAAGGGTGCTCTGCACCAAGGACTCTGAAAGAAAACTAAGATTACAAACATGTCCTACCTTTTCACAAACAGCGAGATTACAACCAGAGCTGATCTGGATATGGCTGCCGCATTATTTGCCTGGAAGAAAGAGAGGAAGAAATTCTGGCTGGTAGCGGGAGGGAGGAAGGAGGGTGGCCGGAGTGCAGCACAGGGCCGAAGTCAGTGACCAGCTATTATGTAGCACAGGCAAGGGATGAACCTATATTTATCTTCTCAATGTAGCTTAACTAGAAGCTTTAGGCAAGTTGTATACATCAAAATGAAAAGCTACTACTGCCGACATATTGTCACACCCTGCTTGGCAAATCTGGGGAATTTTGGGAAGAACACGAGCTAGGGTTTTGATCTGGATTGTATTATCACGAATATGCTTTAGGTATATGTTGTAATGAGATAAGTTTCAGAACGGATGAATCGATACAAGCGCTCTGCGCTGGCTGTTATATAGCCTCGACACTAGCTAAACGGTAACAGTAACAGGCAACTGGATGAAACAATATAGTAACCAGGCGAGCCACGCGATCCGTCCGATCATCCCACTATAACGCATCCCGTCCGTCCGCTATCTGAATCTTATTGATCGCTAACTGAACTCTACTCTACACCTGACAATGCCCCCCTTGAAAAAACGAACTTGTCCTCAAGGAGTACTTAACGCCCATGACGCCAACCTTCAACTGTTTGCTTGAAGAATGCAGGAAAAGTGTGTTTGATAAAATCCGTACCTTCCCAAGTGGAGTCGTTTGGGGGGAGATTTTCCCATTGTACCAGCCATTGAACCACTAGAAGGTTGTTTCTGGGAATTTGGCGTGTTTGCAACACCAACACTGGTTCTTGTTTGATACTGCCCTCATCTGTTACCAACGGCAAGTCTGCACAAGGAACGACATGAGGATCGATATGGCGCTTTAGCTGTCTGACATGAAAAACTGGGTGGATCTTAGTTCCCACTGGAAGCAGAAGATGATAAGCAACATTTCCCACTTTGTGCAACACACGAGAGGGTCCGTAAAACTTGCTTTGGAGTTTAATGTGGTATTTAACTCCAAAAGCGTTTAAGCGATAAGGTTGCATCTTCAGGTAGACCATCTCACCCTCTTGAAAAGACCTTTCAGTCCGTTTTCTGTCAGCAAACTTTTTCATCCTCTCTTGAGCTCTTTCCAGATTGTTTTTCAGATCAGCCAATAGTTGGTGCCTGTTAGTTAACATTTCTTTGGCTTCATTTTCATGAATGACATATTCACTGATTTGTGGAGGAGGATAACCATAAAGAGCTTCAAATGGTATTTTCTGCAGAGAAGAATGAAAGCAACTGTTGTACCAGTACTCAGCCATTGGTAAGTGTTGCACCCACTTAGTTGGATGAGCTGATGTTAGACACATGAGGTAGTTTTCAATGCATTGGTTAACCCTCTCTGTTTGGCTATCGAATTGAGGATGATAAGCAGAACTATATCTCAAATCAATCTTCAGTGCTGCAAAAATATCCTTCCAGAGCTGACTAGTGAAGATTTTGTCCCTATCAGAGACTATGGCAATAGGAGGACCATGCAGTTTAATGATGTTATCAATGAATATTTGAGCCACTGTTTTAACAGTAAAAGGATGTGAGAGAGTGAGAAAGTGTGCAAACTTTGTTAATCTGTCCACAACAACAAAGATCACTACCTTCCCTTGTGTCTTTGGCAGTCCTTAAATAAAGTCCATGCTCTAGTGTGTCCAAGCCATATTAGGAATATGCAAGGGATCAAGTAGGCCAGGATAATGGCAGGTTTCCCCTTTATTCTTCTGACAAACAGGGCATTCAGTCACCCATTTTTCCACATCAGTTTTGAGACCAGGCCAATAGAAAATTTTCTTAATCCTCTCATAAGAAACTTTTCTGCTAGAGTGCCCTCCAGAGCTGATGAATGTAAAGCCTTGATGAGTTTAGTTTTTAATTCCACATCATTCTCACTGCCTTTGTGCCTGATGAGACCATTATGAAGAGAATCATGTTGGTCTGTAAAATTTGGTGCTAACAGAAGTTTTTCCAATAACTCCTTACTTCTCCTGTCTTTTTGATAAGATTTTTCCACTTCCTTTGTCCATTTTGGGGTAATCAAGGAAATGACATTCAACTGGCTCTTTCTGGACAGTGCATCTGCCACAATGTTATCCTTTCCTTTTTTATATTGAAGCTGAAAATCAAATTCCAACAACTTCAACATCAACTTATGCTGAATCCTAGTATGCAATTTTTGATCAGTCATAAATTTCAGGCTTTGGTGATCTGTCCTTATGATCAGTTTGTGCCCCAAAAAGTAGTGTCTCCACCTTTTTAGTGCCTCTACAATAGCTAATGCTTCTTTCTCATATGTAGATAATGCAACATTTCAAGAACATAAGGAGCTATAAGCAATAGCCCTCCCATTCTGCATCATTACTGCTCCCAGACCAACACCTGATGCATCTGTCTCTAGCACAAAGGGCAAAGAGAAATCAGGCAAAGCTAATATTGGTGTTGTAATTAGTGCTGTTTCTAGAGCTTTGAAAGCATTATCTTGTTTGGTGGTCCACTGGAAACTATCCTTCAAAAGATCATGTAAGGGTCTTGCAATTGGACCAAAATCTTTAACAAATTCCTGTAATAGCCACACAAACCCAAAAATCCTCTCAACTGAGTTACTTTGGTAGGTGTTTGCCAATCTGCCACCGCTTCAATCTTAGCAGGATCAGTAGCAACACCCTCTCTTGAAATTATATGGCCCAAATATTCAACCTGATTCACAGCAAAAAGGCACTTGGAGAGCTTCACATATAGTTGCTCCTTTCTCAGGACATTGAGGATTGTCTCTACATGTTGCACATGCTCTTCTAAAGTCTTGCTGAAAATCAAGATGTCATCAAAGAATACTAGCACAAAAATCCTAAGATAAGGGGCTAAGATGTTGTTCATGAGTGCTTGGAAAGTGCCTGGAGCATTTGCAAGACCAAAAGGCATTACCAGATATTCAAAATTCCCAAAATGTGTTACGAATGCACTTTTATGAATATCTTTTTCACTCATCCTGATTTGATGGTACCCAGATCTTAAATCTAGTTTGGTACAGTATCTGGCCCCTTGTAATTCATCTAACAAATCTTCTATCAACAGGAATAGGAAATTTGTTCTTGACAGTGAGAGCATTTAGTTTTCTGAAATCCTGGCATAATAGAATTATCCTTTTTAGCAACAAGAATAACTGCTGCAGCATAGGGACTCTGGCTCTCTCTGATAATTCTATTTGATAGTAATTTCTGCACTTGATGTTCCATCTCATGTCTGTGCCTATGAGGAATTCTGTAAGGCCTTGAAGTTGGGGGAATTGCTCATGGTTGTAATGGAATTTCATGGTCAAAACCCTCACAAGTGGCAGTCATTCAGGTTCAGCAAGTACGTCCTGAAATCTCTATAGCAATTCTTGCATGGGGCAGGGCAAATTAGCACTGACCATAAACTTGTAATTGTTTCCTTCTGAACTCTTGTTCATAAGATAGGGGTCGATCTATTGGTTTTACTATAGTGAACTCAGGTACACTCTTCCCTGGAACAGGCTGGGGCACTATACTTCTTTGTGTTTGTACCGCTTCAATTTTGATAGAAGTAGGTGAAGTGTCCATATTGACTGATGAAGGAATAGGAGTATCTGTATTTTTCTTAGGTTTGTCCCTTGTACTATTTATCATATACAATGCAAAACCAGGTGCCCCTTTAAGGATGAGCTTGTTTATTTCCTTCTCATCTACCTCACTAGCATTTGCAATTGTGTCACAAGGAGGAATAGTGACAGGTAGTTGCATGTCCTTATAGATAGTGATTGATCTCTGATGTGGGACTATGTTTTGCTAACCAATCACAACCCAAAACCACATCATGACCAGAAATTTCCAAAATTCTGAATGTTTGAAGAAATTTGTGTTTAGCTGCAGTGAAGTAAGTGTTTGGAATATAAGCTCCAGTCTATAACTTTCCTCCACCAACCACTGCTACTGATTTGCTTTTGTCCTTCAAAATGGTGAGATTTGTTTTGAGAGCAAATTGTAGGTTCATGAAAGTAGAATTACTTCCAGAATCCACCAGAGCAACAGCTTGTTTTCCTCCCACATGAATCATCATAGAGATAGTATTAACACTATCAGGATCATTGCTTGAGTAGATATTCTCATGCATTTGTCCTCTGCAGCAGCAGTATCCTCTTGTTCCTGTTCTCATCCTGAATCTTGTTCTTCCCCTTGATCAGTTGGTTCTTCCCCTTGATCAGTTGGTTCTTCCCCTTTTAACATGTTGATAACAGGAGCTTGTTTACACTTGTGCCCATGAAACCAGTTATCCCCACATCTCCAACATTTTCTAGGCTCTCTTGCTTTCTGTGCTGGTACATGCAACTTTTGTTCAGGCAGTTTTGTTTCAAACCCAGGAGTTTTGAAGGAGTTGTAGTTATTCTTCTGAAGTTTTTTTGGGAATCAAGGACTGGTCCATATCAATAGCTAGCCAGTAAGCTTCTGTCAATGTAGGCGGTCTTAAGGGCCTGAGTTGAAATTTGATTTGAGGTTTCATTCCATTGACAAAGCATTTTATGAACCATTCTTCAGACAATGAAGGGTTTTCCTCTTGCATTTCTGCCATCAAAGATTCAAACTGATCTGTATACTCAGATATGGACATGTTTCCCTGTTTGAAGGAATTAAATCTATCAATTAAATCATAAGAGCTCGTAGGAGAAAACCTCTTGAGAACTTCTTCACAGAATTGTGACCAAGTAGGGTGTTTCTTCCGGAGACCTGATCTCCTCAACCAAACATCAGCTCTGTCAGTGAAATAAAGTTGTGCGAGTGACACTTTATATTCATTAGGTGCTCCAGGCATTTGGAAATATTTTTCACACCGTGTGATCCATCCACCAAGATTATTTCCATCAAACCTTGGAAAATCCATTCTAGGACCCTTGGTAATGTTCTTTAGGAATTGTGTTCTGATTTGTTTTTCATAATTCTTGTAGTACTCATCCCAAATCACATTTACTTCTGTTGAATTTGCCAAAGGAAAAAATGTGGTTCTAGCAGTTTTGATTCGGGGCAGTGGGACTTGCAGCTTCAGACTGAATCTCCTGAGTATTTGTTCTGTTGAAACCAGGGGGAGCGGATTTCTATCCTACTTGTATAGGGGGCAACCTTTTAGCATTAAGAAGGGTGTATTGCCTTGTTTTTTCCTGTTCCAGTAACAAACGCTTCATTAATTCCTCTGTGAGAGGCCTTTGTCCTTGATCAACAGGATCCTTGTTGGTTTCAGGATTTGGCTGGTTGAGAGGTAGTTGTTCACTTCTAGCTACTGGTTGCTCTATAGCTCTATTTACTGCTTGTTCAGAGGTGCTGGTTCCTTGTGCGCCCAAATTTTTCAGAAATCCATGATAGCAGATAGCTGATCACTAAGAGCAAAAAATGCTCTGGACTGTAGAGAGCACATTATTCATCTCATTTTGCTTGGAGTTTGTGGTTCACACCTCCTTCCTTAATAGATCCACCTCTTCTCGTAAACCTGTAGTTTCTTCCCAATTTGCCAACACATCATCCTTGAGTTAAAGAAGCTCTCCAGCTCGGCCTCATCGATGCTCGGCTTCGAACGCCCCATTGATCACACTAGTGGAAAGGAATTTTACAACCACAGAAATGGCAACCCGGACCACTCAACGAATCCTGCCGCTGCCAAATTGAACGCCACCAACAACACCACTCGTGTGCGTACCTAGGGTTTCGATCTGGAACGTATTATCTCGAATATGCTAAGGTATATTCCTCACAGAGGGAGGTTTAGGTATACATTGTAATGAGATAAGTCTCAGAATGGACGAAGTGATACAAGCGCTCTGCGCTGGCTGTTATATAGCCTCGACACTAGCTAAACGGTAACAGTAACCGGCAACCGGATGAAACGGTATAGTAACCAGGCGAGTTACGTGAGCCGTCCGATCATCCCACTATAACTCATCATGTCCGTCCATTATCTGAAAATCTTCACGATCGCTAACTGAACTCTACTCCGCACCTAACACATATGCATATGTAGCTAATTTTTCATGCCTATTGTACAACATCCACCACTTTATTATGACTAGACTAGGAAAAAGGCCCGTGTGTTGCAACAGGTATAAAGTAAATCTAAGAATTCGTGTGGTAATCAAGAGTTTACCTGCCGGCAATATCAATTTGTAGGTTCCAACACGTCTGCTTCTGCTTTATCTTCCCTTTGTCTGAAACTACTGGGAAGCCATGCCACTATCAAGATGCGAAGCTAATCCTTAATAATCAAAAAATGATACTATTTAGGTATGGATGTGAAACTGGCCTATTAAGAATAACTTATTGATCAAGCTGATTAATCATGGCAGATTTATGCTACTTCCAGAGATTACACAAATAATGAATTATTATATTTGATCGTCGTCCACCACTTCAGCCATGTATGCACAACAAACCTAAGTGGCAATCATCCTCCATATCCAATCCCATCCTGCAGTTCTCATTTAGATCCTTACACAAGGCATCTATTTTCCTATCTTTTAGGCGTCAATAATAATACCACATACTAACTCCATGCTACACTAAAAGTGTTGAATTACATTGCCTTAATTTTCAGACCGTCTAGGTGATGCCTTTTCATGTCTAGAATTGACCCTCGAGGTGATGCTTTTTCATGTGCTCGACGTGCTTGTTCACTTGATGGGACTGAGAGTTGCCTAGATGTTAGCCTAGATTTTCTTGTTGCTTGCCTACGGGCGTATTATAACCGTATGATACTTCGTTAATAAAGCTCCTATATTCGATGCAAAAAAAGGCAAGAGTGTCAATCAATCTATACTCCTTGTGGACTAACATTGAGAAGCAGAAGCATAAAAACGACAAAAGCTTTGACACATGCTGCGCCACTCCTTTGTTGATTCGCAGTTATGTCGACTAAAGCATTGTCTATGTGCAATATCCTATTTATTTAAGAAATTAAGACATAATATTAAGCATGAGAGACTAGTCCAATTTTTGTGATAAAACTGCAGGATGTTTTAGGTCCTCTAAATCAGATTAGATAAAATTAAACACTTAATTACTCATGTCTATATGATGACCCGAAGATGTCAAGCAAAGCATATCAGAATAACTTTATTGTGTGCTCCTTTATCATGGCCGAAAATAGAAGGATATATGAAAAAGAAGAGTAGGAAGACCGAAGTAAAACAATAGGATCTGCTTAAAATTTGGGTCCGAATAACTGCCACACGTGTGGCGTCGATAGAAACCCGCCCGCACGCCTCGTGCGGCATAGACGGGGATCGGCCCGCACGACCACGTCCGAGCGCACAAAAGCACGGCCCGCACGTCCGGTGTGTGGCAACCCCGCCCGCACTACCCCGTCCGGGCCATAAGACCGGCTGCCCGCACGACCCAGCCGATCCACGCCTCCGATCCATCCCCTCTCTCGTACGCCGCCATCGTCCCCCACCTCTCGAACCCCAACATCCGTCGCCGGCCATCCCTGGTTGCCAGCAGATCCGTAGGGCGCTCCGACCCCAAACCACACCCTAACCCTTCCCATCCCCAGCCGCCCACTCCAATCCAGCCCTCCAGACACGATCAACTAAAACCAGGTGAAAATTCTCGATCTCGTCCTTCCCTCTCATCCTTAAGGCTGAAAATCTCCTGATCTTGTACTGGGTCCATACTATAGGGGTAGAACACTGCATGGTTCGGTGTATATTCGCAATTGCCAGGCAGAATACACCAGATCTGCCATGTACTACGTTTGAGGTTAACTTAGGTGCCTAGTTTAGGCACTTAAGTAGTTGGGTATGAAATGGATGAGTAGGAATCCCTAAAAAAGGGCAGGAAGGACGATTTTTTGAATGAAGAGGGTGGGAAAAAATAATTGCCACTTGTGTGTAACGACAGTTGCCGCTTGTGTATGATGACAATTGCCACCTATTTTGACCTGTTGCTTGCCATCCCTATCTTCCATTTGCAAGCAGCAGAAGAATACAATTCTTGTGGATTATTGATGCCTTTTTGATCATCCAGTGATTGAGAACATGTCGGAAAAGAATCGAGACGCGGAAAGGATGAATCGCGAAGGTGGCGCTGATGCTTGGGGTTCTCAAAGGCCAGAAACACCGCCTTGGGATGCAGCAGAGTATAGTCAACTCATCTCTGCAGGGCCGTTGCTGCCACTACTAGATCAGTATGCAGGCGTAGGTATGATGCGTGGTAACAAAAAGAAGAGAGCAGTTGCCAACTTCGCAACGATGAAGATGACATTCTACTTATGTCCTACACTCCCATTTTTTTGTAGGTTCTTATGACCAAAACACTCTCAGGGGGGCCCCATGGCAAGTTCAGTCGCAAGGCGCTAACACTGACATATTTACGGGCAACCAACCTCAACTAGCTAGTATGGCTAATCAAGGTAATGCAAAACCAAAAAAAACACATACTGCTGTGGACGTGAAAAATGGACATGCAAAAAAACTGGCAAGAGGACTCACGAGTTATCACGGGTGAAAATGCAGGGCCTTCATGCAGCACGTGGCATCAGCCAGCACCCATGTACCTGCCATCGATGTCATACACAGGTCAGTCCATAAAAAAAGTGAAGTTGCGGATGTTCAATTAGCAGAAGGGGCATAGTTGGCAGCTCCAAATTGCCATGACTGGACTTCTACAATTGCCATGAATTTAAAACTACATTTGCCATCCCTGGACAACTGTTGTTGCCATCAGTGGACACTTGCAGTTGCCATGGAGAAACAACTGCAGTTGCCATGCCAGAGCAACTACAGTTGCCATGTCATCGCAACTGCAGTTGCCATGGAGGAACAATTGCGGTTGCCATGCCGATGCAACTATAGTTGCCATGCCAGTAAAACTGCAGTTGCCACATCAGGGGCGACTGCAGTTGCCGTGCTAGCACAAACTGCAAATTGCCATGAATTGACCAACCACTATTGTGCTTACAGCGTATTACGCTGGTGGTGACACGGCAAACGTCCCGTGGCAAGCTTCACAAATTGCAGGTGGAGCACGACATTTTGGTGTCACAGACCACACAAGATGGCCAAATGCAGCACAACAAGGTAAGGAAAAAAATTGAACCACAAAAAACATCACTACATTTGTTGTTTGTAGTTTTTTGTAGGCAAAACAATAGTTGCCATGTTTGTTGAACAGTACCTGCCATAACTGGACAGCTACAGCTGCCACACATGTCCACACGCAGTCTCACGGCTTGCTGTTTGAAAATATGTCGTGCCAAATCAATCGAAGATGGTGTGATCCGTTGTGATACACATCTTATTCAACCAAAAAATCTTACTCTCGTGCTTGTTTTTTCTATTACAGAACCTACAACTACAGTGAACAACGGTGTGGGGACATCTACTGCGGGGAGCTCTGAGTGCACGGAAGACGTGTTCCACCAGCCAGCAGACTGTCATGCCGCAAACAATTTCGAGTCAGAGTCGGGAATGGCAATCATTGCAGCAATGCCGACGAGCACCCCTTTGAACACAAGCACTAGCAACACTCGAGTAGATGGAACTGCCGCCGATACTGAAGCGAATGATGAAACTGACGACGACGCACAAGAGGATGAAGATGGTGGGCAATCCGAGATCGTGGTACCTCAGCCACCATACATTGGGCAGAGATTTGGATCGTTCGCAGAAGCAAAGGAATACTACCAGGCATACGCAAAGTTCCATGGATTTGCGGTCAACACCGAGTACCATAGGAAAATTAAGAAAACTAATGAGTACAGCAGAGGTGAGATGAGGTGCCACAAGGCACGGAGGAACAAGAAGGGGAAAGGTGTTGCGCCTGTCGTTCCGGAACGAAAGAGAGGCATCATTCTCAAGACGGGGTGCCCTGTCCGGTGTAAGCTAAACGTAGATGGAGCAACATGGGTGGTCAATGAGTATTTTGACGAGCACAACCACAAACTCATAAAGAAGTTCGACCTGGTGAAATTTCTGACCGCCCATAGAGGGTTCACCCCCGTCGAAAGGAAATTCGTAAAGCTGCTACATGATTGTAACATCGGTCCATCAAGAATGGTGCAGATACTATCTCTCATCCACAGCAAAAAGGGGACTCTGAGTAGCATGTCGTACATACCAGCTGACGTCACAAACCTACAGGCCAAGTACCGTAGAGAGAGAAGTTGGCAGACATAGAGGCCACAATAGCCTACTTCGATGCGAAAGCAAAGGAAGATCCAGATTTCTTCTACAGGATAAGGTTGGACGATGAGGACCGTGTCAGGAACATGTATTGGGTGGATGGTGCTGCAAGGAGAGCCTACAAACATTTCCGAGATTGCATTTCATTCGACGCGACGTACCTCACCAATATGTACAAGATGCCATGCGCTCCGTTCATAGGAATAAATAACCACAATCAGTCGTTGCAGTTCGGATGCGGCCTTGTCCGGAACGAAGACACAGATGGGTACGTTTGGCTGTTCAAGACCTTCTTGGAGTGCATGGATGGACTTGCTCCGATGAACATAATAACAGACCAAGATTTCAGCATGCGTGCAGGCATAGAGGAGGTCTTTCCGTTGGCAGTGCACAGGCACTGCAGGTGGCATATTATAAAGAAGGCTGAGGAGACGCTAGGACCATTCTTTGCCGACCGTCTAGAGCTGCACAAGGCATTCGAGTTGTGCATGGACCACAGCTTGACGGTGGAGGAGTTTGAAAGGAGCTGGATGGCCATGACTGAAACACATCAAGTCCAGGACAATGAGACTCTTGTTAGCCTATGGGAGAAGCGAATGTACTGGGTGCCGGCCTACTTCATGCAGTGCTTCTTCCCCTTTCTGCAGACTACGCAGCGCAGCGAGGTGTTCAATGCTGTTTTAAAGCAGTACGTCAGCCATGACAACTCATTGCTACAGTTTGCCAAGCAGTACATAGCTTTGCAACAAAAAATTATGGGATCTGAGCTACAGCAAGAAGCGACCACAGCCCTAAAGCAGCCAAAATTGCTAACGTATTTACCGATGGAGAGGCAAATGAGCAAGATATACACCAACAAGATCTTTAACAAGTAAGTCAGTTGCATTACAGTCTTATTTGCATAAAAAGCACCAAGTCAGTAGGGGCCTTATAGAGTGCAATGCAGTTGCCATGACATGCAGCTGCCATGTTTAATGAAATACTATTTGCCATGCTTACTCAGATGCAGTTGCCATGTTAAAATTAAAATTTTGTTTTGGCATACTTGCTCGGGTGCATTTCCCTTGTTGAATGAAGTGCAGTTGCCATGTTTTATGCGCTGTGCTTCCATTGGAGCATGTTGGCATGCAAATGCCAATGTCAAAAAATGCTAAAAAATGTTATATTGTCGACACATATGCTGAAATGCAGTTGCCATGTTTAATGAAATGCATCTGCCCTCTTTTTTGAAATGCAATTGACATGTTTACTCAGCTGTAGATGCCATGTTTAATAAAAAATGCAGTTGCGATGTTTTATGCAATGTGCTTCCATTGGGGAATGTTGGTGTGGAAATGACGATATCCAGTTGAAAATGTACTGCAATTGCCATGTCTGTTGTACTGCAATTGCCATGTATGTTGTAATGCATTTGCCATGTGTAGTGTACTGCATTTGCCATGTTCAACGTAATATATTTGCCATGTTCAATGAACTATGTTTGCCATGTTCAAACAAAATGTATTTCTATTTCCATGACAACATAAGGGTGTACAAGAAAAAGATCGCACGAAAGTTTAACAGAAAACACACAAAACTTGCAGATTCCAGGAAGAAATAAAGCGTGCCAGCATGTTCACGGCTTTCCGGGTGGATGAACATACGTTCAAGGTGTGTTCTATTTTGGGCATGTCAGATTCAGAACCTGAAGACGCGGACAAAGGAAGGAACTACTTCGTCAGAGCCTCGATAGGCGAAGGCGAGTACTACTGCCAATGCTGCAAATTCGAACGGGACGGCATTGTGTGCTGTCACATACTAAAAGTCATGGACATGAACGCGGTGACATGCATGCCCCGCCATTTCATAAGGAGGCGATGGACTTGGGATGCTGACGACGCGTTGGCGCCGCAGACAACACACGCAGTTCTGGCTATGCATGACGAGAGACCTGAGTCAATCATGGAAGCCGTGAGGCACGTTGTGCTGACAAAGAACTATGCTGAGCTAATTGATGAAGCGTGCAAGAGTGATGACATAGCGAGAGTCGCAAAAAAACACAGGAAGGCACTGAAAAGAGAGCTTGATGAGATCAAAAAAAGGAAAGCCGAGGAAGCCTTACACCGGTTCCCCCGCACATCAAGTGTGCCTTCATCCACGGGGCCATCGTCTGAAAACTCGGAGATAGGATCTGGAACAGCAAGCACACAAACCCAGGTCAGGAACCCACCCCGTTCCATCACAAAGGGTCGTCCAAGAGAGATAAGGTACAAGTCGGGACTGGAGATTCAAGCAAAACACAAGAAAACGAAGAAAGGGGCGGGCAATCCATGAGCAAAAATTGGGGCGCTGTGACATGGTCCATGTGGACATTTTGTTTTGTACCCATATACGATGGGATTTTTTTTAGTTAGGAGAATGACTCTTGAGGGGGGACAGAAGTAGAAGGAAAATTCATTGAATGGATAAATGCATTTGCCATGTTATGGGTACTTAATCTGCCATGTTATGTGTAGTTAATCTGCCATGCTATTTTATACCAAATATGCCATGCTATTTTATACTAGATAAGCCATGCTATTTTATACTAAATATGCCATGCTACTTTATACTAAATATGCCATGTTAGTTGTACTGGATCTGCCATGTTAGTTGTACTGGATTTGCCATGTAAGTTGTACTGGATCTGCCATGTTATTTATGATGTATCTGCCATGTTAGCTGTACTGAAAATTTCCGGATGCTTTTTGTAATGACTCTGCATGGCATATATCCCCATGACAAATACGATGCGGTTTAGAAGCAGTAGTGTGTTGTGTGCAACGTATGGGAAAACAAGTTGGAAAAAAAGCGTAAACGTGCATAAACCGCAGCAAAGGTTATGGCTACATGATAAACCTACCCAATGCTAGCCGGTGCAATTAGCGATGAAAAAGAACAAGCAAAACAGCCAAAAATGAAAAAATGACGATGACTTTCACTAACCATGTCTGTTGAACTACATTTGCCATCTTTTTTTTGAAAACATCGCAGACGCATTCGAAACAGCAAAAAACAATGCTAGAAACGACGAAACCACTTTCGTAATGATAAACATAAAAACAGATCTGATGTAACGCCTAAAATAGGTTCACGTCCACACATGTATTACAGAAAACACTAAAAATGTCGCTAACATGCCACCATTACATAGTAGGCTACACGAGGTTGCAGTCATAACGTAGCACACAAAACATAGTTTTCGACAAAGAACAGAGAGATAGTACCTTACATTCCTCAACAATAGAATGTAAGGTGTGCGTCTGGTGTGTAACGCCACGTGATCACTTGTACTTCTTGATGACTTGCTTGACAGCTTCCTCCACGAACTCGCGTGCTCCGGACCGCTTGTTGAAATCTTCATTCGTCAGCCAGTTCCATGTGCAGATTTTTCGGAGCTCAACGACCGTTGCATCTGTGATAGCGGGGGCAATTCTGCCTTCCCACTTTGCAAAGTATTCCAGCATGTGAAAGCCACAGTCCGTCCTGCACGAGGAAAAAGAGTTCAGGTGAACACGCAAAATGGACAGCTGCAGCAAAGATGGACTTCAGTTCAGATGTGTCAACAAAAAGAGGGGGTGGATTGATGTAAAAATGGCACATGAATGAGCGGGTTAAAAGAAATTACGTGTTCCCTTGCTTCACAGTCGCCACATACTCAGTCGGGAAATGCCTGATCTGGACCTTTGAATGTTCCTAGTGACGGTTCCAAGTCTCTTTGAGGTTCTTGATGAAGAATTCGGCATGCGTAGTAAGGTCTGCATCAGCTTCCGAACGGATTGAATCAAGCACCTCGATACGTTGGTTCTTCAGGTCAAGACAGACCGCATAGTGGTGACCACACTTGTCGTGTCGGTCGTGTGGTGCAAGCTCCTGGAACATGGGGAACATGACCTGCATTTAAAAAAGTGAAGAAATGAGATACAAAGTTCACATGAAAGAACAACAGAGGGACAAAAAAATTAGAATCACGTAGAATGTTTGATTATGGGTGGGAGTAGTTGAAATAAAGTTGCCGTCCATTGTATGAACAAAATGAGCCATGTATTTTACTGTCAAGTTGCCACATAGTTTGCATGGGGATACAAAAAATCAAGAAGTCAGTGTGCACGGCAACTGTTGCCACATGAAAACTTCTGCCACACAAACACAAGTACATGTTCTGGCAAAAAACCACGCCATGTGAAAAAACGGTGCAGACAGGAAGAGTACTCACATATTTCTTCAGTGTGAGCTGGAAGTCACCGTGTTGTGCAAAATTGTTCCTCAGGATTTTGTGGTGGAAGTCACCATCACATATTTTGCAGGTCACACTGTAATGCATGATTATCTTGTCGGCGCATACATCGGTGTGATTGTTGATGTAGTCGATCCCGCATGCAACTACATTCGTCGACATTTTTCCGTTTGGCCTCACGGACTCGGCAAGATCACCCAGGTCGACGTACGTCGCTCCGCACTGAATGACTTTCGTTCTGTCCAAACATGAGCTGTATGAAAACGATATAGCATGGAAGAATCATGCCTACTAAGTAAAAAAAATATATGAAAGAACTAAAACGTAGGCGGACCATTTATAAAAAGTATGAAGTAGATAAATGGTAAAAAAGAGCAAGCAAGATGAGAGATTATGGGGTATGGTAATTTACGCTTTCAGCTCCTTCATGTGCTTGCTGTTGGTCCTCGCATTTCCAAAACGCTTGACGATATCGTACAGCTGGGTCTGTTCCTTAGTGGCCCTGAATTCGGTCTCGTAGTCTTCCGCGGGGGGTGGGTGAACTACCCTCTGCTGCCTCACAGGACCAGGGGTGACACTCCTAATGGTATCCTCAGATACCGTATCTGCAGGCACATTGGAACTTGATTGCCCTTGCCCTCGTGAGGAACTCCTCTGCAATGATGTCTCCTCGATCATGCGGTAAACTTCATCAAGTGACGGTGAAATATCCTCAGGGGTGGCTGCAATGAATATAAAAAAAGTGGGTTAGGATACATATATAATCCAAAAACAGATGGATTGTGAGGAGGTAAAGGTCCATGATGTGATATGTAGGTAGAAAAAGTGGGGCAGTTGCCATGGGTGGTCCAACTACAGTCGCTATGACATAGCAAATACAATTGCCATGTAGTTGCACTGTAGTTGCCACCTAGTTGTACTGTAGGTACCATGTCACAGCAACTGCAGTTGCCATGTTGTGTCGGCTCCACTTGCCATGTGAATGCCGTATGAAAAAATGCAGCATGGTAGAAAAAATGCAGGTGGCATGATGTGGCAAATCCAGTTGCCATGTGTACTGAACTGTATTTGCCATGTGACAGCAACTACAGTTGCCATGTTGAAATAACTTCAGTTGCCACGTGCTTGCCCAAATGTCAAACGCAGCACGGCAGCAAGAAAAAAACGTAGGTGACATGGTGCATCAAATCCAGTTGCCATGTCATCACATGGCAGTTGCCGTCACAAGTGAGGACCCCCAAAGAATGTGATTGGGACAAAAGTCAAACTACAAACATGTATACAAGAAAATCGTAAGTGCGTGATGAGTGTACCTTGCACAATTGGCTCTGCGAACTTGACAGCCTTCCTGCCCTCGACCATTGGCTGCGCCATCATTGCGGGCATGCCTCCTAGGAAAGCAAAGGCAACTGGTATAGGATCGTGCACCACCGGTTGATCTTGACTGACGCCGAGGCTGAAGCTCGGTGGGGTAAAGGCCATTGGGTGCCTCTCATTCCTACTGGCCGGACCACGAACGACTTTCGGGGCAGAATCCAAGGGTGAAAGATCGACAAACATATCTGAATTGGCCGCTACAAAATGATCGGCCTTATTTGCAGGGCGGGGCGTGTTGTCAGCGGTCTCAGCCGCAGCTTTCATTACAATCTTCTTGTTTGGACTGTAGGGGACACCAACATTGACTGGGAGCCTGGAAGTGCGCAGATTTATGCTGGGGATTTCCGCTGCGTGTGAAGGCGCAGTCTGCTCCAGGCGTTCCTCTGCGTCACTCGTGCCCGGCTTGGCACCTGCATCAGTTGTGCTCCGGTCTTGCGGTTTCTCCATCACATTGATTTTTGCAGGTGGCGGGAACAGTGTGGATGCAGGAACATAACCAGATTCGTCTCTCCTGCTCCTAGCTACAGCCGGAGCGTTGGGTATGTCTGTTGATTGCTTGCGGGGGCTACGACGCCTAGGTGGAAGACCAGCACGCGGAACGGTCGCCTTAGTAGTATCTCCACCGACAGGAGCTGGAGCTGTTGTGCCAGGATTCTCATCTGCAGATGGCATATCCTTGTGAAGTGCCGCCTCAGCCGCTTCTGTCATGGACACAGGTGAGACACCAGGCACGCGCTTGGAATCAGTGTCAGATGAGCGGGAATCTTCCTTGCCTAGGTTGGTCTCGGGAGCATCCACTTCGACGCTTGCTGATGGGGTGGCATGGCTCACAGCAGCATACTTCATTGCCAGAAGACTTGGCAATATTTCAGCTGTACTGGCGGATACCGACTCGTCACTCCCTGATGTACGGATGCCTGTTGTTCTAGCCTGCACATCTGCAGCCGGCGGAGATGGTCGGCCACTTGCATCAGAGTTAGTGCGAGCAGTTGACGGTGCAGCAGTAGTATTGTCGCCTGGCACCTCATGTACATCTGAGTTGCCACCTGTTGACAACTTTGAATGCAGGCGTTCGAGTGGGTCCCTACTGATATGCTTGGCCCCGCGCGTAGTAGTCTTCTTCACCCTGCAAAGGAAAAAAAGCACGTGAAAAATGGTATGAAAAAAATGAACAAAAAAATATGTTTGCAATGATAGAAGCATTAAAAAACTAAAAACAAGTGGAAAAAGCTGGTAGTTACCATGTAAGGGGGTCATGAGTTGCCATGTGCCATAGTTAGCAGTTGCCATACAGCAGCAGTTATCAAAGTTAGGCAAATTGAAAGGAATGATAGAAATGTCTGATCTGTGAGGAATGCAATTTCAAAATTAGGTGGGGGATGAACTCTCAGAAGAAAATGGTAAAAAAAAGATGACAGTTGCCATTAGGTACAGAAATAGTTGCCATTTGGCCTAGATGCCAGTTGCCATATAAAGATAATAGGAGTTGCCATACATTTAAAAAATGAAGGAAGAAATCATTTGGAAAAACAGCAGTTGCCTCGTGGGGGATGATAATAGAAGAACATGTGACAAAGCAGACCAGTTGCATTGAAAAATAAAGAAAAAAACCGCTATCTCAAATGAAAAGCACATGGAGAAACCTACTTCTTGACTGCCTTCCTTAGGTCAGGCAACACGACAGGATCCCCGGTGTTGGTCGTCGTCGTACGAGCAGAAGACCTAGTGGAAGGGATGTCACCGGCAATGGGGGCACCTTTGTTCAAGCGAGCAGAAACACGGGTTGGCGTTGGCGCCTGTTTCTTCGAAGCTGCTCGTCCACCAGCGGTCGGCTCACTGCACGCAACAGATGGAAGGAAAAAAGAAGGTGGCAATTGTCAGACAACAAACTAATTGCCGCGCTTGACAAAAAACAAGTGCAAAAGAAATGGATGAGATTGTTCCAAAGAAAAGATACACAGCAGAAAACTAAAATTAAGAGTTGAACCTCTTCCTGGCAGCTACGGGATCGATCCTAGACCTCTTGCCAGCAGAACCCTGCCCAACATCCTCTGGAGCCCTCCCCCTCCTTGATGGCAAAACCCCCTCGCCTCTCGCAGTCGTATGTTCTTTCACTTTCTCCGGTGGGTGGGCACCTGTTGCATCCTTGCCCTTGTTGCCGCATGTGCGAACTTCAGCGTGTTCATCGTCATTGGTGTCATCGTCGTCGTCCTTCCTGAGGCCAGCGTCTCCATCCACATCATCCTGTGTGTCACCGGGCTCTTGGGAGCTGTTGTAGTCATACCGGCCACGGCAACCGGTTGGCCGATGTGTACATTCTGGGACAAATGAAGTGAACTGCCTCGCAAGCACGTCGCTGTCAAAGGCACTGAGGGACGTCCACCCCTCAACCAACTTCCCGAGCAGGCCGGTCATTCCGGATGCAAACTGCCCAATTAGATGCTCCACTGGTGCCCTCGCCTGTGCACGAAAACAAGAAGCATCAACAAAACAACACCCGTACTGCATTCACTTCCGCGACATCAACATGTAATCCACGGCAAACCGTAGATGTGGACATTTTGATTACCTCAGAAGGGCAAGACGGAGCTGAGTGCACGTCCATCCACTTTTCAAATTTTTGAGGCCCCCCAAACACGCTGTAGTCTATAGCATGCTTGGCCATCAGCTATGAAAAACAAAAAAAGAAATTGTAAGCATGCCTTATAAACCACGGACGGTTGCGCCATGTCAAATTTGTAAGCATGCCGTGTGAAAAAGACATAAACAAAAACTAACTTGTAGTTTTCCATATGTGCCATCAGTTGCCCTGTCTGCGGCAAGCACAGCCTTGACAGCGCTGATGGTCCACGCAGAAACAACAAACTTGTGAGTAGGCGGCAGGCCTCCTATCCCAGTGAAATCCACGGTGGACAGATCAAGAGAGTCGACATACATGAGCTGATTTAAAACAATTTTGCAAAGAAAAGAAAATATCAGTTGCCATCGTGGTTAATTTGTAGTTCAGAAAAAAAGAGAGCAGGATAATGTATGATCCAACGATAATATGTATGTGTTAGTTGCCATCAAAGTGTGATGGCAGTTGTCATCCTACTGTGATAGCAGTTGCCATGCTAATATGAAGGTAGTTGCCACATTGTTAGTATGACAGTTGCCACGTTGTCATTATGGCATTTGCCACATTGTCACTATGGCAGTTGCCATCTTGTTATGACCAGATTGTCATGCATGAAATAAAAGTACGTTATAAACAAAGAGTTCACACAGAGATCTGGTGAAAATAAATACCATTAAGTGCAGACGACAACCCTTCTGGTACATCTTGTTTTTCAAAGCATCGTGGAGAAAGTCGGCAATAAACTTACACCAGTTCATACTCTTCATGTTTTTCAGATTCGCCTGCACCACACAAAATTTCAGGGCAAAAAAGTTTGCCGCGTCAGAAATCAAAAGGGAAGAAATGCAAGAAAACACTGGCAGTAGCAAGCATGGATCATTCACCAGGATGGGGAAACATTTGTTGCTTGGGCGAAGAGAAGTGGTCGGCGCGAAAACAGCTGAGATGAGGTACATGAGTAGCTTCATCTTGAAAACTTCTCCGTGCGTCGTCATGTCCTGCAGAGAATCTGCCAGTACAGACGTGTTCGGCATTGCCTCCAACCCAGGAAACAAACGGGCGAACAGCTCTTCCTCGATCTCATTATTAACCTCGTACGGGACTTTGATATGTCCCCGAGGCACACCCAAAGTGCAGAACACGGATTCCTCATTCAATGGAAGTCTTCCCCGTCCCGGGATCACGAATTCCCTGGAGGCGGGATCGTATATCTCACCAAGCCAGTCGCATACCGGGTTGACAGGGTTCGTACACCGGACATCCATCAGAACCTGCATACCCATCTCAGCAGTAGCTCCCTTTTGATCGTCAGTGAATTTGTCAATCAACACGGTCAGACGTTCCTGGGAGGCTCTGTTGCGAATACGTTTCTTCTTCTGCAAAAAACAAACACAAAAGTGTTGAGCTTTTGCCATGTTTTTGCAATGTTATGAAAACTTAGTTCATGATGGACGACTATAAAAAGGATCTAGCTGCCAACAAATAACATAAATCAGGAGGAGGGGGGCGGGTGTGCGGACAGTTACCTCATCGCCCTCTTTTCTCTGTCCAGTTGCCTGGTTACGTTGAGGTGGATCCATGAAATCGTCATCATCACTTTGATGATCGCCACGAGCCATTCTGCTGATGTAGGAACAGACCAAATTATTAATGGCGAAAATGCAAAATGCAATGGGTAAGCAGTTGCCACCTAACAGAAAAATATTAACTATTTGAATGCAAATGTGGTTGCCATACTATGCAGCCCGTTTGCCACACTGTCATATCTGTATTGTGGCAACAGACATTGTGTTCACATACTGTATTGCAACATGATTATACAAAATCCAAAGTGGCAAACACGCCAACTCGATGTGCACATTAGTTCTGTCCAGTGCTACCGATTGTGGCAACTATCAAAGTTTGGAAACTGTCGCAAATAATTCAGAAAAAAACAAGTCTCACAAATGAAAAAGAATGTTTGAGGTTACTATTATGTAAATTCAGTAAAAAAATCAGTTTGCCTCGTTCAAGAGCGTGTATGTGGCAACTATCTCATTCATTCAGTAAATTTTAGTTGCCCCCCTTGTGTGTGAGCTTGAACACATTTGTGGCAACTATGACAGTCAGTTTCAGAAAATATGTTGCCGCAGAAGAGAACACATTTGTGGCAACTGCCACATTTGTTCATGTAGTTTAGTTGCCACACACCTGTTCACGTTCGGTCATACTGCCATAGTTGCCACATTCAGAAAGCATATTTTTTCTGGTTACTTATCGTACAAGTTCAGCAGAATTAAAATTTGCCACATGGGAAGAGCATGCGTGTGGCAACTGCCACAGGAGTTCAATGAAATTAGTTGCCACCTCGTTTTGAGATGGCAACTATGACAGTCATTTTCGGAAATCTGTTGCCACATGGGAGAACATGTTTGTGGCAACTACCACGTTTCTTTAGGTAGTTTAGTTGCCGCACATTTGTTCACGTTCAATCATACTGCCAATTTCGCCACAGTCTGCAGTTTCAACCCCAAAACTAGACTAGATCTAGGTTTCAATGGCAACTGCTTCAACCTCAAAATCACCCTTACAATTCTCGCGCGAAATGGCTGCAACCCCAAATTTCGAACCAATCCGCACCAAAACAACCCGACGGACAACTCTCAAAATCCAAATGCAAGACTAATGCGTTGCCTACGAGCAGGCATAGCCTCACCGACGATGCCGCCGCAGCGGCGGCGACGAAACTGCCCACTCCCACGAAGCAACGGCAGGCACACAACTATGGCGCACCGCCGCAGCGGCGGGAACGCCGGCGCACCGCCGAATCGCCGGAATTTCTAGGAATGGATCTAGAAATCGAACAGGGAGGAAAGAGGGGAACAAAATCAGGGAGGGTATGCGATAGATGAAGCGAGCATTACCTTCGACCCGCACGCGTTCCGGCGATGCCGCTCCGCTCCGACGAGCACCACCAACGCCAGCGAACACCGTCGACTGTCCCGCCTCCGCCATCGCCTTCTCCCCTCGCCTTCTCCTCCAGTGGACTGTAATGCGAGTGGGTTGTGCCAGTAAATGCGACGCGGGGGAGAGTGAATGGAACCGTGAGGGAGAGGGTGGAGGGGTGTGCGACGTGTTTGACGTGAACTGCGGTCGGACCGTGGCGTGCGGGCGCATGGCAGTTCCACCGCACGCCTCTCAGTGGCAACCGCTGACCGCGGGATGGCAACTACCGTGCGGGCAAACCCACTCGCACACCGCACACTAGAATCGTCCAACGTGGCGCCGAAAACCAGCCCTTTTGCTCCAAGATTCGTGCAAAATGAAACCAACGGCGATGCTTGCGTGTGGACGGAGTGGTGAACGCCCACACGTGTGGGCGTTAACATTTCCGTAAAATTTTACCGTATCTGGCAGATGTCAATGAGCCTCCATAGCAAGCAGTGCTCTGCTCACTTGCTGAGTACGCAGTCTGCAGCTAGGACCTCCACGGGATAATAGTTAACCCACTGTTTTGTGTGTTTTTTGGTCCACTTGCACTTATAGTTCTTCCATGAAACAGAAGCTTCCCACTCTGGCTCTATGCATGATCAACAGAATGCAGTAGCCAGTAATTGCATGTGACGGTAATTAGTCATGATCTCATTGAGTTTCTGCATTAAATTTCCATTGTTCATGTCAAATGCCTAAGCATGACTTGCATATTGATCCTTGCTTTGAAACTTTAGACATAGATCAGTTGAGGAGCTACAACTATCTGTTAGGCTCTTCCCACAAAAGAACTGTCAGTCAGGCTGACGCTTTGACGCTTTGTGCGTACTACATGCATGCTCGCTGTATATCTACGCCGCCCAGGAGCTCATGCGACGGCACCTCGCTACGAAAGCGTATGCGTGCATGATCGCCACGCGGATGTGCAATGCGCATCTTGTAGCGCGGCGGCTTCCATCGGCCCATTGCCATGTGAACTTTACCCCCGGGGTGAACACAATGCACGCTGGCCCGCACCTTGGTACTCTATGGCTTCACTCACACAACATGCTGCTGCCAAACCGGGTTCGGTTGCGGCGCCCTTGTCCATGCACTATCGTGGCTTTCCAGGTTTAACGATGGCAACCTACTCCGTGGATCGGTGTGGCATGCTCTGACCGGTTTCGATGGCGGCAGCCTCTTCTATGCTCTCGACCCCGTCAAGCGTCGGCACCCTCGCACATGTCAGCTGCACCAGCCCCTCGCAGTGTCGGATGTAGTATGGCATGGACGCCCTCACGGTTCATGTTCTCCATGATGGTAGAATCCTTCTGACTGTCGGCATCAACCATGTACTCTGTTTGTGTTGAATCCGGATGAAGGCGTAGGACGCGACTCCCGACCAGGCCACGCGTCATGCCGACCAGGCCACACGTCATGGATGTACTTGGGAATGATGAGCGACTTGGCGAGGCTGCAACCATCGATGACGAGCACGGAGACCTTGCATCCATGGATGGGGTTCAGTCGTGCATCAGATCGATCCAGCCTACTTTGCTGGGCCCAACCTCGCCTGTGAAGCGCCCGTCTCCTTGCCGCAGCAGGGAGGATGGGGCTGGATCGGGTCTGGTCTGCTTTGCTGTGCCTGACCTGACCTCGGCAGCGTTCGTCTCCTTGCCGTGTTAGGGAGCAGGGGGCTGGATCGAGAGAGGTGCGCGCTGTCAGGACCCCGACTCAATGCCACATCGATCTAGCATGTAACACCTCATATCACTTTGCGGCCTCACGCACGGTATTCCCACGGGTGTCGCCTTACCTTTGCCCGGGACCGTTTGCGCCTTTTGGCACACGTATATGACAGTGTCGCTAGCATCCATATGATAAGGAGCCCGGGCTGACATGGCTAGTCGTAAACCCAAAGCGGCACAGACTTACAGGGACAGGCATCCATGACCCAGCATCGAACGTGTCGGTCATCAGCGAGTGAATCCAGGCTGTAGCACTGGGCTAGCAGGACTCCGGTATTCACCGCGTGACATTTCCCCGAAGGGACAGACACAGGAACGAAGAAGGACACATGCCGGCCAGCCTAAGTGTTCTGGAGCAGTAGCAAGCTACCATGGCTCGGTGGAAACACTAGGAGACATTTCCCCGTAAGAGAGGCTACTAAAGATAAACAACTAGATGGTCAGATCCCACACATACCAAGCATTTCAATAACATACACACAATATGCTCGATATGTGCAAATACAACATGGCATCACAACATGACTCTATGACTCAAGTAATCTATTCAATAGGCTCCGAGGAGCGAGATATTACAAACATGGGTCTCATGACCCAACATTCAGAGCATACAAATCAAGCACAAGCGGAAGCTATCATGTCTGAGTACAGACATCTATAAATGAAAAAGGCTGAGAAGCCTGACTATCTACCAAATCCTGCCGAGGCACAAGATCGTAGCTGAGGTAACAAGCTAAACGTCGAAATCCACGCGGAACTACTAGCGAGACTGAAGTCTCTCTGCAAAAACATAAAATAGGCAAATGTGTGTACAAATGTACCCAGCAAGACTTACATCAGAACTAACTACATATGCATCATTATCAACAAAGGGGATGGTGGGGTTTAACTGCAGCGAGCCAGCTTTGACTCGGTGGCTATCCTAAACTACGACTGCAAGCGACTCTTTTGAGGTGGCGCACACGAGTCCACATATTCACCATATCAATACACCACTATGGATCCGCTCCCGTCTACCTACGAGAACGCCATCCATAGCACTCACGCTTATCTTGCGTATTTTAAAGTATCCACTTTCACTTGTCTATGAACTGATATAAGTAACCCAGAAGTCCTTTTCCGCGGACACGACTATTCGAATAGATTAGGTTAACCCTGCAGGGGTGTACTTCTTCACACACGCTCTCACCACTTACCGCCGTTTACACGACATGTACTCGGCAACCTTCAAGCGGAAGCGCAACGTGGGTGTCGGCCACGACCTGCCTAAACACTCAAGTCTCTAGTCCAGGTTTATCGCCTATTCGGGTTCCATCCATGAGGAGATCCGGCCGGAGTTTCGCTCACAGCCCCAAATGATGTGAACAGGGTTCCCGAGACACCAAATGGGCACCCGGTACACCGTGCCACGTGCCTACCGCATCACAGCCCACCCCTACGGTCAGCGCTGCCCACGGCCTCCAGCATACTACAAACACCAGAAACTACTTGCAACTCCTGGACAGAGGACAAGGGTGATCAAGAAGCCGAGAGGGTCCATTGGTTTCGGGCCCAATGCGTGGTAGTAGCTGAATCATGGATCACAAACACAGAACTCAGTTCCTGAGGACGGCTGCAATGAGACAACCCACCATCTACTCCTACATGGCCTCTCACCGCTACCTTTACCAAAACATGTTCACACACTTAGCTCACACACAGTAGGACATGTTCACACGCCTCTGATTCATCCCCGATGAATCAGACCTGACTCAACTCTAAGCAGTAGCAGGCATGACAAACAAGCAAGAATGAGTAGGCACAACAGGGCTCAAACAACTCCTACTCATGCTAGTGGGTTTCATCTATTTACTGTGGAATGACAGGTCATGCAGAGGATAAAGGGGTTCAGCTACCGCAGCAAGTAACAGATGATTCGGTGTTGTCCTAATGCATTAAAAGAGAGCAGGAGCGAGAGAGTAGGATTGTATCGAAATGAACAAGGGGGGTTTTGCTTGCCTGGCACTTCCGAAGATAATATAGCTCTTCATCAGTGTCATCGATCTCATCGTCGAAACCACGTCTATCGAGAGGGAACAACCACCGACAAACAAGAAGAAACACAATCAATGCAATGCAACAGTATGATGCATGATAATGACATGGCAATATGCTGGTGTTTTGAGCTAATGCACTTAGCTATGATTTAAATGAAGTTGGTTTGAATACATGATTCAAACTCCAACTCCATATATGATTATTTAAATGCCCTTTATTTGTTTTGTCCAAAACAGAGGACAAGCATTGTTCAAACATGCATGAAAATGGTACAGATGGATTCCTTGAATTTTTCTGATAATTTTTCATATATAAATTATTTAATTTGGAGTTACGGTTGAATTTCTATGAATTTTAGAAGTTTATACAATTTTCTGGAATTTTCTGAATAAAAATAAATCCAGAAAACATTACTGCGTCAGCCTGACATCATCATGACGTCAGCAGGTCAACTGGGTCGCCCAGAGTCAAACCTGACGTGTGGGGGCCACACGTCAGTGACACAGGGCTGGTTTGGGTGTTTGACAGGTGGGTCTGGTCAACGTTGACTTGACTAAGTCAAAATCTGACACACGGGGTCCACAGATTAGCACTAATCTAAACAGAAAAATTAAACTAACCTAATTAGGCTCGAGGCCCACATGGCAGTGGCACTAGGGTTGGTTTAGCTGGGTCATTAGTGGCTAATGACGTGCCACATCACCAAGTGACGCCGGCGACCACGGCGACGGCGGGACCTCGCCGGAGTTGCTCGGGACGGTGCTACAGACGGTGGTTTGCGACGGGGTTTGGCTCTACGGGGAGCTGGAGGAGTGGCGCATCTAACGGGGCAAGTGGGAGCAGCTGGGGTGGACCGAGCTCATCGGAGGCGAGCTCGCGGCGGCGGCCGGAGTTCGGGCGAGACGCGAGCGAGAGCTAGGGGCACGGGAAGGCGAGCTGGGGCGTGCTACGGGCTTGTGGTGAGGCACTGAATGCAGCGGTGTGATCTACTGCGAGCTTCTGCAGCCGTAGCCACGGTGGCGACATGGCCGGTGGCGAAGGGCTCTCGGGCTCGGCGGAAACAGCGGCCAAAGAGGCCAAATGGCATGGAAGGAAGAGGGGAACAGGTCAGCGGCTCACCGCGAGTCCAATGAGCGCGAAGGTGAGGCCGGGGACGCTCTGTGGGCGGCGAATCGAACAACGGCGGCCGTCGGTGCAGAGGATGAAGATGGCGTCGAGGACGGCGTTGCAGGGCTTCCGGAAGGGCGTGGGTCGGTGGGGAGGAAGAGGGGGTCGAGGCGGAGCCTCTGGTCCGGTCAGAGAAGCGAGGGGAAGGCGGTGGCTGCAGCTACGGCGAACGGCGTCGGCGGCTGCGCTCTGCTTCGGGAGAGGGGCGAGGGAGGCGAGGCAGGGAGAGAGGGAAGAGGCGCACGGGAGAGTGAGGGGGGTCAGGGGATGGCTCTGGTGTCTCCGTGGCGTCGCGAGGATGACGGGGAGGCTGCCACGGCGAAGCAGGAGGTGGAGGCCCGGCCACGGCGCGTCGACACGCCTCTGCCAGTAGGCAGAGGTTGAAGACGGCGGTGCCCCTGGTGGGCTGGGCCGCCAAGTGGACTGGCAGGGTGGGCTGGGCCAGCACAGGTGAGGCGCAGGTAAGCGACAGGTAAGCTTTGCTCTTTTTATTTTTTTTTCTTCTGTTTTGTTTTTATTTAATCTTTTGCCACTGTTTTGAAATAAAACAAATTCAAAGACAGTGACAAAATTCCCCTGAACATTTTATTTAGCACAATGGAATTATACCAAAGCACATAAAAATGTTTCAGTTATTTGAACATATATTCAGTAATATTTGGATATAAGTTCAAATTCAAAATAGTATTGATTTAAATTCAAAGTCTCAAAATAAATCCTTTTAAAATGTTCATTATTTTTGGTTTGGATCAAAACCCTTGCCAAAAATATTAAACATCTAAGAAGAACATTTTGGAACAATGAATGAGATTTTAGGGTTTTTGCCCTTCTTTTATTTAGGGTTTTGAGGCTTCTGACTTCCTCAGTTTAGGTTTCAAAAGTTTAAACATGATGCACACATGAAGCTAGCCTAGAGCATTAGCAGAAGCTAGGGATGTGACAACTCACCCCCACTAAACAAAAATCTCGTCCCGAGATTCAAGTGTAGGGTAAGACGATGGGGAACGCAAACTAGCACAATCTTCACGATCCAGGTTGCACTTCAAATGAACGTTGATTTGTTCACCATCATTGTCTCAAAGTCTTGCTCTGAGAACTCCAGCTAACATGACAACGAGAGGAAAGGAAAAACCCTAAAGGAATCGTTCCTCTCGAGGGTCGAACAACTCAGGATTAACTCTCGGAATAAGACATAGCAACATCTCTTGAGCTGAGAGACGAAGCACACACCCATAGGAATGGAGTGAAGCAGATGACAAGGTTTCACTAGGTAGACAACAATGCGACACCTAAGAAGGTGGTAAACGATTGTCAACGTAGCGAGGAGTTGAGTTGCCATGATACCACGACGAAACATCCTGGAGGAGGGTGATTCGTAGATTATTACCCTAAGTGGCAAAAAGAATTACTTTTGATTCAAGGATCATTGAAACTCTTCATACCAGCTTAAGGCAAATCATAATCGATCATTTAGAGGGGTTCGGTAGAATGGCATACTCGAACTTGGATGATGTGGATTACCTTGTTGAAGACAACGTAATGGATGAATTTGCTTATCGCCGGAAATGGAAGAGACCCATGGTAGAATGGCACATTGACGGTGCAAGCTAGGAACAAAATGCAAATGCTGGGAATGATTCTGGTAACTGGGGAAAAACCCAACAATAGAGAGCGAATTCACTGTTTGAAAAGATCATAGCATTGCCGAGGAAACTGAGAGCAGACCCAGCTAGTGCCGATGATAACACGTAGCGCTTGTGTGTGCTCTCAAGAACTTGAGCATTTCCACAATCATCAAGATTCCACCAATATCCGTGTCAAGGATTCTGGCAACACAACTTGCTACCATGATGAATGGTGATGGAGGATGCAGATGCAAAGGAAGATAACACCTTCTCAGATTTCACCCTTGACGGGGCCAAGGAAATAAAATCTGGATGATCGACCGAGAGACATTTAGCACTCCGCTTCTAATGTTCTCCTTGATGTGCTAGCGTATCCCATTCATTGAAATGGTTTGGTATCTAGAACATCAAGTAAAGGTCGGACTTCAGGAACACAAAAATCCATAGGGGCAACTAGGGAGTAAATCCTACAAAATCCTTATGGGGAGGTGGCCAACTTCCTCAATCAAGATATTATAATAACAGGTCTTCCGGTTGGGTGTGTTGGCCATGACATCCACTTTACCGGTTTCCGAGGGACCGATATTATAGTTTTTGGGAAATGTTCCAAACCATCATATCTGCCTGAGATTCAGATCTGGTTGGTGTCAGGATATTCCAGACTCATCGAGTCTAGGAAGAAAAACGAAAGTTTGCAACACAAATCGACGAGATGACGTTGCGAGATTCTCAGGAAATGAACTACGATAGCAAGCTCCAAAACATGAGCTGGTTCTGCTACAAACATGTGAACACGTTGTCCCAGACAAGCATGACCACGTGGTAGTCTTACAATAAAACACTACCGAGTTCTGGTTGGGAACCATCACCGTGGATAACGAAGTCCTTGCATAAGTCATATGATTAGCTCTTATGAAGGAACTTCTTCTCCTTGAACAAATCAATCAGTGGCTTGGTGTGCTCGGGACACATATGGAATGAAGGTTGCAAGTCTCCAGACCACAGAATACTTCGCACGTGTGCATGACTGATTTGGGATGATTCCAAGGAAACAAAACAATCTTCCTCAAATTCATGGCGGCAACTTGCATCATATGCACATGAATTAGGGAAAGTCACTACTTTCATTCAAACATATGCTTCATGAACGAAACACGAAGAAATGCTTACACAAGTTTCCAACACTAGGTTGATGTTCAACATGATTCATGGGGGGAGACAAAATGCTACTGATGGGCTCAACAGCAACTCATCGGAATTTCCATATCACTGGACTTCCACCATCATGTGAAACGATGATAGCATTGGTCAGACCAAAGATGTAATGGTGTATGCTCGAGGGATCAACCACGAGTAGGACAACATTACGAGCATCGTTGGTACTGATTTGATTTGACGATAGCCCACACTCAAATCAAGGGATTGATAAGACAATAGGTCCAGCAACTGATCACAGGGACCAATCGATGAAGATATCATCTTCTTTCAACACACACTACACAAGAATATCCCTTTGGAACAAACTAAGTCAGGCAAGCTTTTATCTTCTAACTCTCCAAGTTGTCGTTTAGCTTAACCAACTAGCTCAGGGGTATCCAACACGGATTCTTGGAGAAAGGGTGGTTTACAATAAACCAACTTGATCACGAGCTCAACATAGCGGTCAGGTGACAACCTGGTAGTACTTTCGAGAAGATCTGCGGAAAATCACGAACCACCGATATGTTACTAAGCTCGAGAACAATCTTGCTTTTCAGGGCAAGATGATATGATCAAATGAGCGAGGACTTGACAAATCCTAACTCATCAATCAAAGAGTGTCACATCCCTAGCTTCTGGTAATGCTCTGAGCTAGCTAGTCATGTGTTGCATCATGTTTAAATTTTGCCTAAAATTGAAATGGGGATGTTCAAACCCTAGCATTAAATCAACTCAACTAGGGTAAGTTAAAATCTTTTCAATAAACCCAAAAGGCCCCTAAGAAAAGTTCCTGATTTCTGGTTAAGGTGGAAACCTCTGCCAAAAATGATGAATATATCCTTAGGTCATTTTTGGATTTTTGAATTAAATCATATTGTATTTGACTTTGGGCATTTAAATACTATAAATATTTTAAATGCTCAAAAAATGTTGGAAATTGATAAGGGTCACTGGAATAATTCAGAAAGCACCCATATTTACTTCCAGGATTTTATTAAATGATTTGATATTTAAAACAAATCAAAAACAAATTGCAGAAATAGAAAAAATAAAACAGAACAAAAATAAGGGGAGAGAGGCCACCTGGGCCACTTACCTGGCCTTACCCGCGCAGCCACCAGAGCCGGCCCAGTTCCCCCAGCCGGCCCAGCCCACCTCCTCCTCCTTTGTCCTCTTCCTCCTCTGCCAGGAGGACGAGCAGAGGCGAGGCGTGGCGCGCGTCGACGCCGGCCACCTCCTGCTTCGCGCTGGAGGCCTCCCCCTTCGAGCCTATCCATGCGTGGAGACACCACGCAGCCGCCCGGAGCCGTCCAGCCCTCCCTCTCTTCCCCTGGACCCCGTTCCCTCCTCTGCTTCCCTCCCGCGCACACCACCGAGCGGAGCTCGCCGTCTTCGTCGCCGTAACCATGGCTACCAGCCCTCCCTCGCCCATCCAGCGTGCTTGAGAGCTCCGTCACGACATCTTCGACCTCCCCACCAAGCCATGGAACTACGGACGCGCCACAACATCGCCGGCATCGCCGTTTCCATCGCCGGCCGCCGAGGATCTTCATCGTCAATTCACCACCATCGTCGCGTCCCCGAGCCGGCTAACCACCCCTACGGCACCGCTGTGAGCTCCCACGCCTCCCCTCCCTCTTTTCCCCTTCGATTGCGCCCTGTAGCCTCGATTCCACCGGAGCCGCGAGCTCGGCTCCGCCGGCGATGTCGCCGCCGTCGTTGCAGGTCACCGAACTCGCGTCCGAGCACGACCTCGAGCTCGTGGATCTTCCAGGAGCCCGCCTAGCCTCTCAGCTCGCTCGCTCGCCAAGTGTAGCCCCGTGCCCGTGCTGGCCCGAACTCCGGTCGCCGCCGCGGGCCCCGTTCCGGTGAGCTCGAGCCACCCCAGCCCCTGCCGGTTGCACAGATGGATGCGGGCGACTCCCCGCTACGCGTAGAGCCCCTCAGTCGCCGATTTGGTCGCCGAAGGAGCGTTTCCGACGCCCTCCGCCGTTGCTGGCGTCGCCGGCGACAGGCCGCGGGTCAACTCCGGCGGGTTTGACCCGGGGTTTGACCCCCTGACGTGTGGGCCCAGGCGCCTGCTTAGTTAGTGCTAAGTTAGTTAGTGTTAACTAACTTAGTTAATTAGGTAGGCCACTGACATGCGGGCCCCGCCCGGCTAACTAAGTTAGTTAGGGCTAACTAACCTGGTTAGTTGACTAAGACACTGACGTGTGGACCCCACACGTCAGGTTTGACCTGGGGCGCTCGGTTGACCCTGCTGACGTCACTATTACGTCATGCTGACGCAGTATTTGTTCTGGAATTTAAATAAATCCTAAATGATTTATAAATTTCAGAAAATGCCTAAAAACTTCCAAAATTCATAGAAAATTAACCGTAACTCCAAATTAAATAATTTATATATGAAAAATTATCAGAAAAATTCAAGGAATCCATCTGTACCATTTTCATGCATGTTAGAACAACTTATCACTACTGTTTAGAGCAAATGAAGTGAATGACATTTAAATAATCACATATGGAGTTTGAATTTGAATCTTGTATTCAAACCAACTTCATTTAATCTGTTGCTAGTTGCATTAGCTCAAAACACACTCATATTGCCATGTCATGATCATGCATCATATTGTGCATTGCATTGATTGTGTTCCCTTCTGTGTTGCCGGTATTTGTCCCCTCTCGATAGACGTGATACCGATGATGTGATCGTTGACACTGATGAAGACTCAATGTTATCTTCAGAAGTGCCAGGCAAGCAAAACCCCCTTGTTCATTCCGACACAATCCTACTCTCTCGCTCCTGCTCTCTTTTACTGCATTAGGACAACAACGATTCAACTGTTACTTGCTGCGGTAGCTGAACCCCTTTATCCTCTGCATGACCTGTCATTCCACAGTAATTAGATGAAACCCACTAGCATGAGTAGGAGTTGTTTGAGCCCTGATGTGCCTACTCATTCATGCTTGTTTGTCATGCCTGCTACTGCTTAGAGTTGAGTCAGGTCTGATTCATCGGGGATGAATCAGAGGTGTGTGAACATGTCCTACTGTGTGTGAGCTAAGTGTGTGAACACGATTTGGTAAAGGTAGCGGTGGGAGGCCATGTAGGAGTACATGGTGGGTTGTCTCATTGCAGCCGTCCTCAGGAACTGAGTTCTGTGTTTGTGATCCATGATTCAGCTACTACCACGCATTGGGCCCGAAACCAATGGACCCTCTCGGCTTCTTAATCACCCTTGTCCTCTGTCCAGGAGTTGCAAGTAGTTTCTGGTGTTTGTAGTATGCTGGAGGCCGTGCACAGCGCTGACCGTAGGGGTGGGCTGTGATGCGGTAGGCACGTGGCACGGTGTACCGGGCGCCCGTTTGGTGTCTCGGGAACCCTGTTCACATCGTTTGGGGCTGTGAGCGAAACTCCGGCCGGATCTCCTCATGGATGGAACCCGAATAGGCGATAAACCTGGACTAGAGACTTGAGTGTTTAGGCAGGCCATGGCCGACACCCACGTTGGGCTTCCGCTTGAAGGTTGCCGAGTACATGTCGTGTAAACGGCGGTAAGTGGTGAGAGCGTGTGTGAAGAAGTACACCCCTGCAGGGTTAACATCATCTATTCGAATAGCCGTGTCCGCGGTAAAGGACTTCTGGGTTGCTTATATCAGTTCATAGACAAGTGAAAGTGGATACTCTAAAATACGCAAGATAAGCGTGAGTGCTATGGATGGCGTTCTCGTAGGGAGACGGGAGCGGTTCCATAGTGGTGTATTGATATGGTGAATATGTGGACTCGTGTGCGCCACCTCAAAAGAGTCGCTTGCAGTCGTAGTTTAGGATAGCCACCGAGTCAAAGCTGGCTTGCTGCAGTTAAACCCCACCATCCCCTTTGTTGATAATGATGCATATGTAGTTAGTTCTGATGTAAGTCTTGCTGGGTACATTTGTACTCACGTTTGCCTATTTTATGTTTTTGCAGAGAGACTTCAGTCTCACTAGTAATTCCGCGTGGTCTTCGACGTTTAGCTTGATACCTCAGCTACGGTCTTGTGCCCTCGGCAGGATCTGATAGATAGTCAGGCTTCTCAGCCTTTTTCATTTATAGTTGTCTGTACTCAGACATGATAGCTTCCGCTTGTGCTTTGAATTGTATGCTCTGAGTGTTGGGTCATGAGACCCATGTTTGTAATATCTCGCTCCTCGGAGCCTATTGAATAGATTACTTGAGTCATAGAGTCATGTTGTGATGCCATGTTGTATTTGCACATATCGAGCATATTGTGTGTATGTTATTGAAATGCTTGGTATGTGTGGGATCTGACCATCTAGTTGTTTATCTTTAGTAGCCTCTCTTACGGGGAAATGTCTCCTAGTGTTTCCACCGAGCCATGGTAGCTTGCTACTGCTCCGGAACACTTAGGCTGGCCGGCATGTGTCCTTCTTCGTTCCTGTGTCTGTCCCTTCGGGGAAATGTCACGCGATGAATACCGGAGTCCTGTTAGCCCGCTACAGCCCGGTTCACCGGAGTCCTGCTAGCCCAGTGCTACAGCCTGGTTTCACTCGCTGATGACCGACACGTTCGATGCTGGGTCATGGATGCCTGTCCCTGTAAGTCTGTGCCGCTTTGGGTTTACGACTAGCCATGTCAGCCCGGACTCCTTATCATATGGATGCTAGCGACACTGTCATATACGTGTGCCAAAAGGCGCAAACGGTCCCGGGCAAAGGTAAGGCGACACCCGTGGGAATACCGTGCGTGAGGCCGCAAAGTGATATGAGGTGTTACATGCTAGATCGATGTGGCATTGAGTCGGGGTCCTGACAGCGTTGGTATCAGAGCTTGACTGCCTGTAGGATTACCAAGCCAAACTGGTCGAAGTTGAGTCTAGAAATTCTTTAGTTATATAAGGTAATTGATTGTGGGATGGAACGTAAGGCTCTTTTTACTCCTTATACCTCATGCCCTTCTGATCTGAGTCATCTTATCTTTCCTGCGGGGATTAAGAACTAGGCTATCTCTTCTTTCTATTAGGATCACGTGTTACCAATCCGTAGACCTATAGAATTGTTGGACTTAAGCCTCGTTTCAGTTCCTATTACTTCCGTATGTTAAATTGTTGATCTCGAAACCTTTATATTGTGCCTTTGAGTGGTTATGCCCCCATTTTTGTGAATGTCTCAAATCTTTTCTGAGCATTTACAGCCGTTATGCTGTCCGAGTCACCCCATGTTTCTGAATAGTCTGAAGCATTTGCAAATCCCTTCCTTCTGTTTCCGATGTTCCCATGGGCCAGATTTACCACACTAATCGGTGTGTTGAGGTAATTATTTCCTCGACATATATGTTGGAATTATTATTATGACCCTAAGTGCTTAGGGGATCATCTAGTGGTCTAGCCATGATTTGTGTCCTAGTGTGAAGATTCTGGCCTTTATTCTCGGAAGCATCCCGTGATGCTACTTAGTAGCAGGTATTCTACTCCTGGGTTCTGAACCCGAGATTCACTCTATCTACTTCATGTTGATAGTAATTGCTAGTGCCTTTAGGATATTAGTAACCTTTGCGATAGTCCTTGAAGTCCGTGGTATCTTCTTCTTCCAAATACCATGAACTACTTATGGCAGATGTTTATTGGATCAAAAAAAATCACAATTAGAGTACTCTTGAGGAGTTCTCCATTCATAAATCGTGACTCTGCCAGTTCTACCTTTCTGCATGGGTTATCCGGAAGAAATATGTTGAACTTGGTTCGACATACTAATCTATGCTTCCACAACTCAGAAAGTTATATGTTCCTTTGAGTTGTTCTCTTTAGTTGCATTCTGACCCTCGTCTATCAATTGATAGTCAAGAGTATGCGTGCGTTCGTTCATCGATGCCTATGACTCTTGTGGTCTGTCAAGCCATTCTATTCCAGAATGACTAGGAGAAACAAACTCCAGTACCTCTTCCATATCTAGGATTGGGTCAAAGTAGTTGTATTCCGCAGAACAAATGCCAATCCAGCTTTTGGTTCTGCTCTACCTTGGAGTATTACATATTTTATATCGAGATTGTTATAGGAATTGCACCCCATCCTATGAACTCCTGGTACAGTGATACTTCTTGCTGTCATTAGTCATTCCTCGGTCTTCGTGTTGATGCAACCGGAATACCGACAAATGAATTGTGATGTGTGAAATCAATACGCCTAGCAACCTCGTTGCTGGGTAGTTAAAGGACAATAATTTTATTCTTAGTGTGTTGGTTATTGAATCATCATTCTAAGATTGATCGTGCTACCTAGTCCTTATTTCGGTGCACCCTTCGATTGATGAGTTAGGATCTTGTCAAGTCCTCACTCATTTGATCATATCGTCTTGCCCTCAAAAGCAAGATTGTTCTCGAGCTTAGTAACATACCGGTGGCTCGTGATTCTCTGAATATCTTCTCAGAAGTATTACCAGGTTGTCACCTGACCGCTATGTTGAGCTCGTGATCAAGTTGGTTTTTTGTGAACCATCCTTCTCCAAGAATCTGTGTTGGATATCCCTGAGCTAGTTGGTTAAGTTAGACAACGACTTGGAGAGTTGGAAGATAAAAGCTTGCCTGACTTAGTTCGTTCCAAAGGGATATTCTTGTGTAGTGTGTGTTGAAGAAAGATGATATCTTCATCGATTGGTCCCTGTGATCAGTTGCTGGACCTATTGTCTTATCAATCCTTTGATTTGAGTGTGGGCTATCGTCAAATCAAATCAGTACCAATGATGCTCGTAATGTTGTCTTATTCGTGATTGATCCCTCGAGCATACACCATTACATCTTTGGCCTGACCAATGCTATCACTTGTTCACTTAACTATGGAATTCCTTTTAAAGGGAAACCCGGAAGAGTTGTTGTTGAGCCCATTGACAACATCCTTATCTCCTCCATGATTTTGTTGAACATTAAGCTAGCGTTGGAAACTTTTGAAGGCATTTTCTTCATGCTAGCTCATGAAGTAATTGTTTGATGAAAGGAGTGACTTCCTCTTATACACGTGCATTTGGTGAAAGTTGCCGCCGTGGATTTGAGAAAGTTAGTTTTGCTTCCTCTGGAATCATCCCAAGTCAGTCATGCATACGTGCGAAGTATTCTGTGGCCTGGAGACTTGCAACCTTCATTCTATATGTGTCCCTAGCACACTAAGCCACTGATTGACTTGTTCAAGGAAAAGAAGTCTATGCTTGGGATCTAATCCATGGACTTGCGTAAAGACTTCGATATCCTCGATGATGGTTCTCCACCTGAACTCGGTAGTGTTTAATTATAAGACTGCTACGTGGCCATGCTTGTCTGGGACAACATGTTCACATGTGTGTAGCAGAACCAGCTCATGTTTTGGAGTTTGCTATCGTAGTTCATCTCCCGAGAATCCCGCAACGTCATCTCGTCGATTTGTGTTGCAAACTTTCCTTTTTCTTTCTAGACTCGATGAGTCTGGAATATCCTGACACCAACCAGATCTGAATCTCAGGCAGATATGATGGTTTGGAACACTTCCCAAGAAATATAATATTGGTCTCACGATAACCGGTAAAGTGGATGTCGTGGCCAACACACCCCGCCGGGAGACCTAATATTGTAGTATCTTGATTGAGGAAGTTGGCCACCTCCCCATAAGGATTTCGTAGGATTTACCTCCGTAACTGTTCCTTATGGATTCTATTGCTCCCGAAGTCCGACCTTTACTTGATGTTCTAGTTATCAAACCATATCTATGAATGGGTTACACTAGCACGTCAAGGAGAACATTAGAAGCAGAGTGCTAAATGTCTCTCGGTCGATCATCCAGATTTTGTTTCCTTGGCCTCGCTAGGGTGAAATCTGAGTTGATGTTATCTTCCCATGCATCTGCATCATCCATCATCATTCATCGTGGTAGCAAGTTGTGTTGCCAGGATCCTTGACACGGATATTGGTAAAACCTTGATGAATGTGGAAATGCTCAAGTTCTTGAGAGCATGCTCAAGTGCTAGGTGTTGTCATCGATGCTAACTGGGATTGCTCTCAGTTTCCTCGGCAATGCTATGATCTTTTCAAACAATGAATTCACTCTCTATTGTTGGGTTCTTCCCCAGTTACCAGAATCATTCCCAGCAGTTGCATTTTGTTCCCAGCTTGCACCGCCAATGTGCCATTCTACCATGGGTCTCTTCCATTTCCGGTGATAAGCAAATTCATCCATTGTGTTGTCTTCAACAAGGTAATCCACATCATCCAAGTCCGAGTATGCCATTCTACCGACCCCCTCCAAATGATCGCTTGTGATTGCCTTAGGCTGGTTTAAAGAATTTCAGTGATCTCTGAATCAAAAGTAATTCTTTTTGCCACTTAAGGGGATAATCTACGAATCACCCTCCTTCAGGATGTTTCGTCGTGGTATCATGGCAACTCAACTCCTCGCTACGTGGACAATCGTTTACCACCTTCTTAGGTGTGGAATTGTGGTCCACCTAGCGAACCCTCGTCGTCTGTCTTACTCCATTTCTTCAGATCTGTGCTTCGTCTCTCAGCTCGAGAGATATTGTTATGTCTCATTCCGTGAGTTGCTCGATCTTCGAGAAGATCGACCCTTCTAGAGTCTCCTTCTTCCCTCCATGTCATGTTGACAGGAGTGCTCAGAGCAAGACGACAAGACAAAGATGGTGTTCAAATCAACGTTCAACTGAAGTGCACCCTGGATCGTGAAGATTATACTAGTTGCGCTTACCTTTCACCTTACCCTACGCTTTAATCTCGAGACGAGATTCTTGTTTAGTGGGGGTGAGTTGTCACATCCCTAGCTTCTGGTAATGCTCTGAGCTAGCTAGTCATGTGTTGCATCATGTTTAAATTTTGCCTAAAATTGAAATGGGGATGTTCAAACCCTAGCATTAAATCAACTCAACTAGGGTAAGTTAAAATCTTTTCAATAAACCCAAAAGGCCCCTAAGAAAAGTTCATGATTTCTGGTTAAGGTGGAAACCTCTGCCAAAAATGATGAATATATCCTTAGGTCATTTTTGGATTTTTGAATTAAATCATATTGTATTTGACTTTGGGCATTTAAATACTATAAATATTTTAAATGCTCAAATAAATGTTGGAAATTGATAAGGGTCACTGGAATAATTCAGAAAGCACCCATATTTATTTCCAGGATTTTATTAAATGATTTGATATTTAAAACAAATCAAAAACAAATTGCAGAAATAGAAAAAAATAAAACAGAACAAAAATAAGGGGAGAGAGGCCACCTGGGCCACTTACCTGGCCTTACCCGCGCAGCCACCAGAGCCGGCCCAGTTCCCCCAGCCGGCCCAGCCCACCTCCTCCTCCTTTGTCCTCTTCCTCCTCTGCCAGGAGGACGAGCAGAGGCGAGGCGTGGCACGCGTAGACGCCGGCCACCTCCTGCTTTGCGCTGGAGGCCTCCCCCTTCGAGCCTATCCATGCGTGGAGACGCCACGCAGCCGCCTGGAGCCGTCCAGCCCTCCCTCTCTTCCCCTGGACCCCGTTCCCTCCTCTGGTTCCCTCCCGCGCACACCACCGAGCGGAGCTCGCCGTCTTCGTCGCCGTAACCATGGCCACCAGCCCTCCCTCGCCCATCCAGCGTGCTTGAGAGCTCTGTCACGACATCTTCGACCTCCCCACCAAGCCATGGAACTACGGACGCACCACAACGTCGCCGGCATTGCCGTTTCCATCGCCGGCCGCCGAGGATCTTCATCGTCAATTCACCACCATTGTCGCGTCCCCGAGCCGGCTAACCACCCCTACGGCACCGCTGTGAGCTCCCACGCCTCCCCTCCCTCTTTTCCCCTTCGATTGCGCCCTGTAGCCTCGATTCCACCGGAGCCGCGAGCTCGGCTCCGCCGGCGATGTCGCTGCCGTCGTTGCAGGTCACCGAACTCGCGTCCGAGCACGACCTCGAGCTCATGGATCTTCCAGGAGCCCGCCCAGCCTCTCAGCTCGCTCGCTCGCCAAGCGTAGCCCCGTGCCCGTGCTGGCCCGAACTCCGGTCACCGCCGCGGGCCCCGTTCCGGTGAGCTCGAGCCACCCCAGCCCCTGCCGGTTGCACAGATGGATGCGGGCGACTCCCCGCTACGCGTAGAGCCCCTCAGTCGCCGATTTGGTCGCCGAAGGAGCGTTTCCGACGCCCTCCGCCGTTGCTGGCGTCTCCGGCGACAAGCCGCGGGTCAACTCCGGCGGGTTTGACCCGGGGTTTGACCCCCTGACGTGTGGGCCCAGGCGCCTGCTTAGTTAGTGCTAAGTTAGTTAGTGTTAACTAACTTAGTTAATTAGGTAGGCCACTGACATGCGGGCCCCGCCCGGCTAACTAAGTTAGTTAGGGCTAACTAACCTGGTTAGTTGACTGAGACACTGACGTGTGGACCCCACACGTCAGGTTTGACCTGGGGCGCTCGGTTGACCCTGCTGACGTCACTATTACGTCATGCTGACGCAGTATTTGTTCTGGAATTTAAATAAATCCTAAATGATTTATAAATTTCAGAAAATGCCTAAAAACTTCCAAAATTCATAGAAAATTAACTGTAACTCCAAATTAAATAATTTATATATGAAAAATTATCAGAAAAATTCAAGGAATCCATCTGTACCATTTTCATGCATGTTAGAACAACTTATCACTACTGTTTAGAGCAAATGAAGTGAATGACATTTAAATAATCACATATGGAGTTTGAATTTGAATCTTGTATTCAAACCAACTTCATTTAATCTGTTGCTAGTTGCATTAGCTCAAAACACATTCATATTGCCATGTCATGATCATGCATCATATTGTGCATTGCATTGATTGTGTTCCCTTCTGTGTTGCCGTTATTTGTCCCCTCTCGATAGACGTGATACCGATGATGTGATCGTTGACACTGATGAAGACTCAATGTTATCTTCAGAAGTGCCAGGCAAGCAAAACCCCCTTGTTCATTCCGACACAATCCTACTCTCTCGCTCCTGCTCTCTTTTACTGCATTAGGACAACAACGATTCAACTGTTACTTGCTGCGGTAGCTGAACCCCTTTATCCTCTGCATGACCTGTCATTCCACAGTAATTAGATGAAACCCACTAGCATGAGTAGGAGTTGTTTGAGCCCTGATGTGCCTACTCATTCATGCTTGTTTGTCATGCCTGCTACTGCTTAGAGTTGAGTCGGGTCTGATTCATCGGGGATGAATCAGAGGTGTGTGAACATGTCCTACTTTGTGTGAGCTAAGTGTGTGAACACGATTTGGTAAAGGTAGCGGTGAGAGGCCATGTAGGAGTACATGGTGGGTTGTCTCATTGCAGCCGTCCTCAGGAACTGAGTTCTGTGTTTGTGATCCATGATTCAGCTACTACCACGCATTGGGCCCGAAACCAATGGACCCTCTCGGCTTCTTAATCACCCTTGTCCTCTGTCCAGGAGTTGCAAGTAGTTTCTGGTGTTTGTAGTATGCTGGAGGCCGTGGACAGCGCTGACCGTAGGGGTGGGCTGTGATGCGGTAGGCACGTGGCCGGGTAAACCGGGCACCCGTTTGGTGTCACGGAACCCTGTACACATCGTTTGGGGCTGTGAGCGAAACTCCGGCCGGATCTCCTCATGGATGGAACCCGAATAGGCGATAAACCTGGACTAGAGACTTGAGTGTTTAGGCAGGCCGTGGCCGACACCCACGTTGGGCTTCCGCTTGAAGGTTGCCGAGTACATGTCGTGTAAATGGCGGTAAGTGGTGAGAGCGTGTGTGAAGAAGTACACCCCTGCAGGGTTAACCTAATCTATTCGAATAGCCGTGTCCACGGAAAAGGACTTCTGGGTTGCTTATATCAGTTCATAGACAAGTGAAAGTGGATACTCTAAAATACGCAAGATAAGCGTGAGTGCTATGGATGGCGTTCTCGTAGGGAGACGTGAGCGGATCCATAGTGGTGTATTGATATGGTGAATATGTGGACTCGTGTGCGCCACCTCAAAAAAGTTACTCGCAGTCGTAGTTCAGGATAGCCACCGAGTCAAAGCTGGCTTGCTGCAGTTAAACCCCACCACCCCTTTGTTGATAATGATGCATATGTAGATAGGTCTGATGTAAGTCTTGCTGGGTACATTTGTACTCACGTTTGCCTATTTTATGTTTTTGCAGAGAGACTTCGGTCTCGCTAGTAGTTTCACGTGGACTTCGACGTTTAGCTTGATACCTCAGCTACGATCTTGTGCCCTCGGCAGGATCTGATAGATAGTCAGGCTTCTCAGCCTTTTTCATTTATAGTTGTCTGTACTCAGACATGATAGCTTCCGCTTGTGCTTTGACTTGTATGCTCTGAGTGTTGGGTCATGAGACCCATGTTTGTAATATCTCGCTCCTTGGAGCCTATTGAATAAACTACTTGAGTCGTAGAGTCATTTTGTGATGCCATGTTGTATTGCACATATCGAGCATATTGTGTGTATGTTATTGAAATGCTTGGTATGTGTGGGATCTGACCATCTAGTTGTTTATCTTTAGTAGCCTCTCTTACCGGGAAATGTCTCCTAGTGTTTCCACTGAGCCATGGTAGCTTGCTACTGCTCCGGAACACTTAGGCTGGCCGGCATGTGTCCTTCTTCGTTCCTGTGTCTGTCCCTTCGGGGAAATGTCACGCGATGAATACCAGAGTCCTGTTAGCCTGCTACAGCCCGGTTCACCGGAGTCCTGCTAGCCCAGTGCTACAGCCTGGATTCACTCGCTGATGACCGACACGTTCGATGCTGGGTCATGGATGCCTGTCCCTGTAAGTCTGTGCCACTTTGGGTTTACGACTAGCCATGTCAGCCCGGGCTCCTTATCATATGGATGCTAGCGACACTGTCATATACGTGTGCCAAAAGGCGCAAACGGTCCCGGGCAAAGGTAAGGCGACACCCGTGGGAATACCGTGCGTGAGGCCGCAAAGTGATATGAGGTGTTACATGCTAGATCGATGTGGCATTGAGTCGGGGTCCTGACAGCGTTGGTATCAGAGCTTGACTACCTGTAGGATTACCAAGCCAAACTGGTCGAAGTTGAGTCTAGAAATTCTTTGGTTATATAAGGGAATTGATTGTGGGATGGAACGTAAGGCTCTTTTTACTCCTTATACCTCATGGCCTTCTGATCTGAGTCATCATCTTCTCTTCTATGGGGATTAAGAACTAGGTTATCTCTTCTTTCCATCAGGATCACGTGTTACTAATCCGTAGACTTATAGAATTGTTGGAATTAAGCCTCGTTTCAGATCCTATTACTTCCGTATGTTAATTGTTGATCTCGAGACCTTGATGTGTGGGCCCAGGCGCCTGCCTAATTAGTGTTAGGTTAGTTAGTGTTAATTAACTTAGTTAATTAGGTGAGCCACTGACATGCGGGCCCCGCCCGGCTAACTAAGTTAGTTAGGGCTAATCATATTTAGGTTAGTCACTGACCAGTGGGCCCAATCCAGTTAGTTAGGGCTAACTAACTTGGTTAGTTGACTGGGTCACTGACCAGTGGGTCCCACTGGTCAGGTTTGACCTGGTCGACGCCTTTGACCTGCTGACGTCACCCCGGCGTCATGCTGACGCAGTATATGCTTCTGGGATTTTAAATAAGTCAGAAATGATTTATTTATTTTCAGAATATGCCCTAAACTTCAATAAATCATAGAAATTCAACCGTAACTCCAAATTAAATAATTTATATATGAAAAATTATCAGAAAAATTCAAGGAATCCATCTGTACCATTTCCATGCATGTTAGAACAACTTATCACCACTGTTTAGGACAAATCAATTAAATGGCATCTGAATAATCACATATGGAGTTTGAATTTGAATCCTGGATTCAAACCAACTTCATTTAATCTGGTTTAGTTGCATCAGCACAAATCACATCATATTGCCATGTCACATTCATGCATCATATTGTCGCATTGCATTGATTGCGTTCTTCCTTGTTTGCCGGTAATTGTCCCCTCTCGATAGACGTGTACCGGCGATGTGATCGATGACACCGATGAAGAACTATATTATCTTCAGAAGTGCCAGGCAAGCAAAACCCCCTTGTTCATTCCGATACAATCCCACTCTCTCGCTCCTGCTCTCTTTTACTGCATTAGGACAACAACGATTCATCTGTTACTTGCTGCGGTAGCTGAACCCCTTTATCCTTTGCATGACCTGTCATTCCACAGTAAATAGATGAAACCCACTAGTATGAGTAGGAGTTGTTTGAGCCCTGTTGTGCCTACTCATTCATGCTTGTTTGTCATGCCTGCTACTGCTTAGAGTTGAGTCAGGTCTGATTCATCGGGGATGAATCAGAGGCGTGTGAACATGTCCTACTATGTGTGAGCTAAGTGTGTGAACACGTTTTGGTAAAGGTAGCGGTGAGAGGCCATGTAGGAGTACATGGTGGGTTGTCTCATTGCAGCCGTCCTCAGGAACTGAGTTCTGTGTTTGTGATCCATGATTCAGCTACTACCACGCATTGGGCCCGAAACCAATGGACCCTCTCAGCTTCTTAATCACCCTTGTCCTCTGTCCAGGAGTTGCAAGTAGTTTCTGGTGTTTGTAGTATGCTGGAGGCCGTGGACAGCGCTGACCGTAGGGGTGGGCTGTGATGCGGTAGGCACGTGGCCGGGTAAACCGGGCACCCGTTTGGTGTCACGGAACCCTGTACACATCGTTTGGGGCTGTGAGCGAAACTCCGGCCGGATCTCCTCATGGATGGAACCCGAATAGGCGATAAACCTGGACTAGAGACTTGAGTGTTTAGGCAGGCCGTGGCCGACACCCACGTTGGGCTTCCGCTTGAAGGTTGCCGAGTACATGTCGTGTAAATGGCGGTAAGTGGTGAGAGCGTGTGTGAAGAAGTACACCCCTGCAGGGTTAACCTAATCTATTCGAATAGCCGTGTCCACGGAAAAGGACTTCTGGGTTGCTTATATCAGTTCATAGACAAGTGAAAGTGGATACTCTAAAATACGCAAGATAAGCGTGAGTGCTATGGATGGCGTTCTCGTAGGGAGACGGGAGCGGTTCCATAGTGGTGTATTGATATGGTGAATATGTGGACTCGTGTGCGCCACCTCAAAAGAGTCGCTTGCAGTCGTAGTTTAGGATAGCCACCGAGTCAAAGCTGGCTTGCTGCAGTTAAACCCCACCATCCCCTTTGTTGATAATGATGCATATGTAGTTAGTTCTGATGTAAGTCTTGCTGGGTACATTTGTACTCACGTTTGCCTATTTTATGTTTTTGCAGAGAGACTTCAGTCTCACTAGTAATTCCGCGTGGTCTTCGACGTTTAGCTTGATACCTCAGCTACGGTCTTGTGCCCTCGGCAGGATCTGATAGATAGTCAGGCTTCTCAGCCTTTTTCTTTTATAGTTGTCTGTACTCAGACATGATAGTTTCGCTCACAGCCCCAAACGATGTGAACAGGGTTCCCGAGACACCAAACGGGCGCCCGGTACACCGTGCCACGTGCCTACCGCATCACAGCCCACCCCTAAGGTCAGCGCTGCCCACGGCCTCCAGCATACTACAAACACCAGAAACTACTTGCAACTCCTGGACAGAGGACAAGGGTGATCAAGAAGCCGAGAGGGTCCATTGGTTTCGGGCCCAATGCGTGGTAGTAGCTGAATCATGGATCACAAACACAGAACTCAGTTCCTGAGGACGGCTGCAATGAGACAACCCACCATGTACTCCTACATGGCCTCTCACCGCTACCTTTACCAAAACATGTTCACACACTTAGCTCACACACAGTAGGACATGTTCACACGCCTCTGATTCATCCCCGATGAATCAGACCTGACTCAACTCTAAGCAGTAGCAGGCATGACAAACAAGCAAGAATGAGTAGGCACAACAGGGCTCAAACAACTCCTACTCATGCTAGTGGGTTTCATCTATTTACTGTGGAATGACAGGTCATGTAGAGGATAAAGGGGTTCAGCTACCGCAGCAAGTAACAGATGATTCGGTGTTGTCCTAATGCATTAAAAGAGAGCAGGAGCGAGAGAGTAGGATTGTATCGAAATGAACAAGGGGGGTTTTGCTTGCCTGGCACTTCCGAAGATAATATAGCTCTTCATCAGTGTCATCGATCTCATCGTCGAAACCACGTCTATCGAGAGGGAACAACCACCGACAAACAAGAAGAAACACAATCAATGCAATGCAACAGTATGATGCATGATAATGACATGGCAATATGCTGGTGTTTTGAGCTAATGCACTTAGCTATGGTTTAAATGAAGTTGGTTTGAATACATGATTCAAACTCCAACTCCATATATGATTATTTAAATGCCCTTTATTTGTTTTGTCCAAAACAGAGGACAAGCATTGTTCAAACATGCATGAAAATGGTACATATGGATTCCTTGAATTTTTCTGATAACTTTTCATATATAAATTATTTAATTTGGAGTTACGGTTGAATTTCTATGAATTTTAGAAGTTTATACAATTTTCTGGAATTTTCTGAATAAAAATAAATCCAGAAAACATTACTGCGTCAGCCTGACATCATCATGACGTCAGCAGGTCAACTGGGTCGCCCAGAGTCAAACCTGACGTGTGGGGGCCACACGTCAGTGACACAGGGCTGGTTTGGGTGTTTGACAGGTGGGTCCGGTCAACGTTGACTTGACTAAGTCAAAATCTGACACACAGGGTCCACAGATAAGCACTAATCTAAACAGAAAAATTAAACTAACCTAATTAGGCTCGGGGCCCACATGGCAGTGGCACTAGGGTTGGTTTAGCTGGGTCATTAGTGGCTAATGACGTGCCACGTCACCAAGTGACGCCGGCGACCACGGCGACGGCGGGACCTCGCCGGAGTTGCTCGGGACGGTGCTATAGACGGTGGTTTGCGACGGGGTTTGGCTCTACGGGGAGCTGGAGGAGTGGCGCATCTAATGGGGCAAGCGGGAGCAGCTGGGGTCGACCGAGCTCGTCGGAGGCGAGCTCGCGGCGGCGGCCGGAGTTCGGGCGAGACGCGAGCGAGAGCTAGGGGGCACGGGAAGGCGAGCTGGGGCGTGCTACGGGCTTGTGGTGAGGCACTGAATGCAGCGGTGTGATCTACTGCGAGCTTCAGCAGCCGTAGCCACGGTGGCGACATGGCCGGTGGCGAAGGGCTCTCGGGCTCGGCGGAAACAGCGGCTAGAGAGGCCAAATGGCATGGAAGGAAGAGGGGAACAGGTCAGCGGCTCACCGCGAGTCCAATGAGCGCGAAGGTGAGGCCGGGGACGCTCTGTGGGCGGCGAATCGAACAACGGCGGCCGTCGGTGCAGAGGATGAAGATGGCGTCGAGGACGGCGTTGCAGGGCTTCCAGAAGGGCGTGGGTCGGTGGGGAGGAAGAGGGGGTCGAGGCGGAGCCTCTGGTCCGGTCAGAGAAGCGAGGGGAAGGCGGTGGCTGCAGCGAACGGCGTCGGCGGCTGCGCTCTGCTTCGGGAGAGGGGCGAGGGAGGCGAGGCAGGGAGAGAGGGAAGAGGCGCACGGGAGAGTGAGGGGGGTCAGGGGATGGCTCTGGGTGTCTCCGTGGCGTCGCGAGGATGACGGGGAGGCTGCCACGGCGAAGCAGGAGGTGGAGGCCCGGCCACGGCGCGTCGACACGCCTCTGCCAGTAGGCAGAGGTTGAAGACGGCGGTGCCCCTGGTGGGCTGGGCCGCCAAGTGGACTGGCAGGGTGGGCTGGGCCAGCACAGGTGAGGCGCAGGTAAGCGACAGGTAAGCTTTGCTCTTTTTATTTTTTTTCTTGTGTTTTGTTTTTATTTAATCTTTTGCCACTGTTTTGAAATAAAACAAATTCAAAGACAGTGACAAAATTCCCCTGAACATTTTATTTAGCACAATGGAATTATACCAAAGCACATAAAAATGTTTCAGTTATTTGAACATATATTCAGTAATATTTGGATATAAGTTCAAATTCAAAATAGTATTGATTTAAATTCAAAGTCTCAAAATAAATCCTTTTAAAATGTTCATTATTTTTGGTTTGGATCAAAACCCTTGCCAAAAATATTAAACATCTAAGAAGAACATTTTGGAACAATGAATGTGATTTTAGGGTTTTTGCCCTTCTTTTATTTAGGGTTTTGAGGCTTCTGACTTCCTCAATTCAGGTTTCAAAAGTTTAAACATGATGCACACATGAAGCTAGCCTAGAGCATTAGCAGAAGCTAGGGATGTGACACGCGACGTACGGCATGGGACGACGTATGAAACAGACGTCATGGTAGAAGAGAGGAAGGCTGTTGCCGATGGATTCATTGGGATGCCGGTGAGGGAGATGACGACCAGACGGTGGCAGCAGTTGCAGCATCCACGGCAGCGAGCGGTGGACGTGTGTAAGACGGTGCTATGTATTTGTGGGAGGAGGGGCTCCCGGACGCTCACAGGAGAGGTGACGACGGTCGATGTAGTTCCCAATGGGATCGGCCTTGATGTACGCCTCCTTGTGACCTCGTCTGCCGCTCCTCCGCCTCCTGCGGGATTCACCCATCCCCTCCTCTCTATCTAAGGGCCTACACAGTGGTTGATAAGATAGTCTTATCTTAAGTCTTGCATGTAATTTAGAGATGCCCAAAAAATGTTTACAATGGGTTATCTCTTAGTCTTATCTTCAATAACTAGTCATTTCTAAAAATATGGTGAGACATATTGTGTTAAGAGATCATCACTTGTCTTCTCTTAAATAAGAGAAGACAAGCCTTTTCTTATGAGTTCTTTCTCCTCCACCTCATCATTTATCCTACGTTGCACTCCTGAGATAGCACCATTGTACATGCCCTAAATATCTGAGGCCTTAGTGAAGGAAGATTCCAAGTCCAAGTCAGGGTCCACAAACGAAGTTGAGGAAACTGCGTTTGGACGAAAAAAACAATACAGAAGATGTGCATGCGGACCACGGAAACCGGTGCAACCTATGAGACCGCGGGAGGAAAAACCGATCGGGCGAGGTGGACCAACGAAATTAAGGTGGTAAGAAGCAATAGCCCCATTATTAATAAGTATAGATATAGCTTAATACCGAAAAAGGCTTTCACCCCGCTTTATATATAAACCACCGATCATCATGCACCCAGTACAAACACACGCTACCGCAACACACGCATACACCCAGGGCAAGATACATAGACGTTGAGCGCGAAAACACCACCCCTAGCACTATCACCACGAAGAGATGAAGCTACATATGACGAACCATGTGCTCCAAGGCTCCGCCTTCAAGAAGGGTACGACACCGAAGCGCCGCCACCGCCCGATCCAAGGATCAGAGTTTCCCCTGGAGCCGCATGACGGGCAATGAGAACCGCGACGATGCCTTCAAGAAGGAAACGATCTTTGCCGCCGCCGGTCCGTCCGAAGATAGAACATGTTTTCACCTCGGCCAACACTCACCGCCACCGAATGCCACACCACGGCAACCACGCTGCCCACACGACCATGGTGACCGGGCAGCGCCAAGGCACAAGCTCCGCCCAAGAGCACCGCTACCACCACCACCAGGGCTGCCGCCCCGGCATACAAGACCTTGACACCACCTCACCTAAGACCCGCTGCAAGCCCAACGAAAGAGACGAGCGGAAAGGTCCCACCTTTCGCACCCCTAGGCGACCCCCAACGTCGAGACCCAATAGGCTGGCCAGAACTGGCATCCATCGACCCGTCCTGCTGCCCCGAGCGCGAGACGAGCTCGGTCCTGCAGCACCGAGAGGGGGACGAGGTCAGTCCTACTGCACCGTGCATGAGACGAGCTCAGTCCTGCAGCACCGGGCGCGAGACGAGCGGTGAACCATAGCTGGCAGAGGACCAGCCCTCTGATTAGAGTAGCGCCCAGGCGATGAGATGGAGCGAAGGTCGAGACGGTCCACATGCAGATGAGCCGACTTTAGAAGCCGGACGCTGCCGCGGGCAGATCCGTCGAGCCACCGTGAAGCCGACACGACACCGGGAGGCCACCCGTTGGACCACCCCACGCCGCCGCCCATGGCTGGAGCAGCGGCCACGCCCGACCGTTGACATAGCAGCCATGTAGTATCCACGTCATCCTAAACCACTTGTGGAACCACTCTAAGGTCAAATGTGGACTGTTTGAATAGTTCAATGTTGCGTTTCAAATGGTTTTGGAGTTCAGGGTCGAAAAGTAAATTTTTGCTGTCCTTGAGTGATGGTAAGTGGACCTTTTCTTTTAAATAATGTTATCATGGTGATTCTTCACCATGCATCCGATGCTACAATCAAGTTTGCCATCCGATTCAAATGGAGGAACGAGAAAAAAAACATTTATACTCTAAAGCATTGCCAAAGATTGTGTTATTTATGATATGCTAAATTTCTTGATTTGTCAGCCATGATTGTAAGAAATGTTCATTTGCCCCTTGCTAATGACAGGACCAAGAAACAGTAACAGGAGCTCTATGTCGGTGTACTAGAGTAGGGGTACCCTAGTATCCCGAACTTGTGCACGGGCAGTTGCAGCACCCCGCGGCAAGGCTTGCCGGGTGACCGCCAAGGTCCTCCGTGGTTCCTCTGTAGCCATTCAAGAACAAAGTATTCAAGCCAAGGGGACAAGGCCCCGGCAAGAGGAGCTTGCCGGGAAGGCCAACAAAAGCATCTCAAGAAACTTGCCGCGACGCGCCACGCGTCCCGGCAAGGCCCGGTGAGCGACAAGCTTCCGGAAGCGACAAGACAACGACCACGGCAAGGCGCTTGTCGCGGCAAGCTACCACTCTGTACCCGCGCTCCAGCACATCTACCAACGTGTCGCCCTGGGGCCTTTCCAGGCGCACGTGGCGAGAGGCTGTGCAGCCAGCGGTGCGCGGTGGCAAGCGATGCTGACAAGACTGCCATCGTGGCGAGCGGTGGCGTCCCTGACGGTCCTTTTTGCACTATTTGGGCGACGTAGACGGGCATTTAATGCCCTTGTCCCCTGCCGTCAGGGTTAGGTAGGATACACTGTACAGGTAGCTGTACCAACCGCAATTCCTTTTCCATTTTTACCCTTGTCTACGTTGCCACCTGTCGGTGACCCCTTGAGCATATAAAAGGAGGCCCATGCGCAACGTAGAGGGGGGTTCGAAAGCAGAAAACACTCACGCTCGGTCTCGTTAGCAGCTTGTGTGTACTGTAGCACTCAGCGCCCCCGAGCAAGAACTCAATACAATCAGACAAGCAGCAGTAGGAGTATTATCTCTCCGGAGAGCTCCGAAGCTGGGTAAACTGCTCGTGTGCTTCGCCTCGATCTGCTCTTCGTGCGATCTCCGCCCCCCGCCGAATCGAAAGGGGCTCGGTCCGCCGGCCCCATAGGTGTTCGTGGATCAGTTTCCCCGACATCTTTGGCGCGCCAGGTAGGGGGCGTCGAGGTTGTGTGAACCTGATCCGGCGTTCACGCGAGCTAGATCTTCATCTTCTTCATCGACATGCCACCGAAGAAGAAGGCTTCGGAGGCAGCTGTTCCGTCCGTGTCGATCCCACCGCCACCGGAGCAAACTGGTGGTGGGGTAGACGCCGGCGGAAGAACGGACATCCATGAGGGAGCCCATGGTGCTGCCAGGTCCAAGGACAAGGCCGCGCAGACCTCGCCATCCGTACATGCACCGCGCCCATCTCAGGAGGCGGAGGACCGACAACGTCATGGTATTCGCAGTACCATACGTTTGTTGGACCAAGATCGAGCTGGTGGGTCTCGGAGTGCTCGAGACGAGCATGCACGCCAACATACTGGCACGAGCGAGACACGGTCGCCTGGACGGGATACTGCTCCCTCTAACATAGTTAGAAGTCCGAGCATATCCCGCTCCTCGCGCCGTTCGCCACTACCGCCCACTAGTCCAGCAGAAGTTTTGGCACGAGCTCAACTGCTCCTGGATTACCCTCCAACGTCGGACAAGATCGATGAATGGAGGGCCACCATTCAAAGTCTCATCGGCTATGCCAACGGCGACACTCCGCGACAGCCTAGTACATCGCTGCCGCAGCAAGACTGCCAGGCGCGAGCCGATCGCGACGAAGCTGGTGGGGGTGCAACCACCATGCACTCCCCACCCCGAAGGCCAAGATCGCCGACTCGCCGGATCCACCTCGACAGCGACTCCACCGCATCATCAGATCCACGAGCTCGTCGCGATCAACGCCAAATTCTTCACGAACGGCAGCAAGAAGACGCTCGTACTCGGATCGAGCGCCGAAGAGAAGCACGGCGTCAATCGGACCAGCGCGCTGGGCCCTCTATCGACATGCATGCGCCAGGGGAACTAGGCGACTTGCCATATGCAGTAGGTTGCCCTGCGTTCACTCGTGAGCTGCGGCAAGTCCAGTGGCCCAGCACGAAGAATTTCAAACCAGACGTACCAGAGAAGTACGACGGCAAGTCACATCCGTCGGAGTTCCTCAGCATCTACACCATCGCGGTGCAAGCTGCCGGGGGGCGGGACGACAAGATCCTTGCCAACTACTTCCCGCTGGTGCTCAAACCCAACGTCAGATCCTGGCTCATGCACTTGCCGGACAACTCCATATCTTCTTGGGCAGATCTATGCCATCAGTTTGTCGGCGCCTTTACAGGCGGCCACAAACTTCATGGCCAAGAGAGTGACCTTCATCTGCTCGCCCAGAAGGAGGGAGAGCCCCTGCCCAAGTACATTCAGAGATTCAGCCGCGTACAGCACAACATCCCAAATGTCCACCCTGCTGCGGTAATCAGCGCGTTCCATCAGAACATGCGAAACCGCAGGATGCGGGAGGAAATGGCGATGTGCAAGATCAGATACGTCAGTGAGCTATATGCCCTGGCCGACAAGTGCGCACGTGCTGAGGAAGGGAGGAAACTCCCCGGTGAGAATACAGAAGCAAGAGGATCTGATAGTGAGGATGCTGCCCCGGCAAAGAAGAACCGGCGGCGGAACAGCAGGAAAAAGAAAGGCAAAGATGTGCTAGTCGTTGAGCAGTCCGGCAACGGAGGTGGCGCCAAGAAAGCCAAAGCTGGCAGCTCCGGCAAGGAGATTGCCGCAGGTACCAACTACCAGGCTGTGGCGGTCACCGACAAGCAGGACGGCACCAACAAGCAATACTGCAAGATCCACCGCACCAAGGGTCATGATCTCCAGAGCTGCAAGAAGGTCGAGCAGCTTGTCGAGCAGCAAAAGGTGGAATACGAGCGACGCGACAAGGAGAAGGCCCAGGAAGGTGCTGGAGGAGTCAGCAAGAAACGCCCCGGCCGGGGAGGACGTCGTGGCAAGGCCAAGCAGCGGCAAGGAGACAGACCTCCCCGCGGCCGTGACAAGGATGAAGATGACGACGACGATGAAGATATGGATGATGACGAGACTGATGAGCAGGAGTTCCAGAAAGCCACAGAGGTCCTGTGCATTGACTGCGGTGCTTCTCTACATACTTCACACCGCCAGCTCAAGCAGTGGGTGCGGGAAGTCAATGCGGCAGAACCACCCGTCGAGTCACGCAAGCCTCTGAAATGGTCCAGCACGCCTATCATATTTGATATTGAGGACCACCCTGATCGCATAACTGCGGTCGGGTGCTTGCCGATGTTGGTTTCACCAACTATCTGCAACCTCAAGGTCACTAAATGCTAGTTGACGGCGGGGCCGGCTTGAACCCGATCTCCTCCGCGGTACTCTAGAAACTCCAGATCCCTGACAGCGAGCTCGAAGAGACCGGCACATTCCAAGGAATCAATCCGGGAAGGAGCAACCCAAAGGGGAAGATCACGTTGCCAGTGAAATTTGGCAGCGAGTTAAACTTCAGGACTGAGAGGGTCACTTTTGACGTTGCTGACTTTCCATTGCCTTACAATGGGATACTCGGCCGTCCAGCACTCGCCAAATTCATGGCAGCCTCTCACTATGAATACAACATGCTAAAGATGCCAGGCCCGATAACTGTCATCTCTATCCCTAGCGACAAGAAGGATGCTCTTATCTGCGCCGACAAGATCTACCGGGAAGCAGCAGCAGCAACAGATCGCAAGTCACTTGCCGCTGAAGCTCCCGGGAGGAAGAAAAAGACCAAGTCCGGCAAGAGTTCTGATGCCCACTCCGGCAAGCGCACCTCTTCGGAGTGCTGCGCTACCGTCGAGGACGCACCATTGAGCTCCACCGGCAAGTATAAGCAGACAATGGCAGCTCCACCAGAGACCAAGAAGGTGTCCGCCAAGGAGGACGGCACTGGTGGTACCTTCACCATCAGTGCCACTCTCAACCCTAAATAGGAAAGCGCGCTCGTTGCTTTCCTGCGGGCGAATGTCGACGTGTTTGCATGGCAACCGTCTGACATCCACGGCGTTCCCAGGAAAGTAATCGAGCACCATCTTGCCATCTGTCCTCATGCGCGGCCCGTCAAGCAGAAAGTCAGGAAGCAGGCGGTGGAGCGCCAAGAATTCATCGCAGAAGAAATCAAGAAATTGGAAGCATCAGGCCTTGTCAGAGGAGTGCTCCATCCTACGTGGTTGGCCAACCCTGTAGTCGTACGCAAGGCTAACGGGAAATGGAGGCTTTGTATCGACTTTACGAATGTCAATAAAGCTTGTCCCAAAGACCCATTTCCCTTGCCGCGTATCGACCAGATTGTTGACTCCACGGCCGGATGTGACTTGCTCTCATTTCTTGATGCATACTCAGGATACCATCAGATCTTCATGGCAGAAGAGGATGAGGAGAAAACCGCATTCATCACCCCATGTGGCACGTACTGTAATAAATTAGCTCTATCATGCTAATAACCAATTAGCGATGCACCTAGCGGCTTCCTATAGTCAGCCTGGCTCTGGTACCAAGCTTGTCACGACCGGTTTTCCAATAAAAATATTTATTGAGAAACCAATCTTTTGAGTCCAGTACGAGAGAAATCCTCCTCACTGGTAGACAAATTCTTGATACAATAAGCCAGTAGCATAAAATATATTACAGGGTCGAACTACGGTGGCTCAACCAAATTATTACAAGCACACCAATAATTATACATAATGGCGGACATGACACAGTGGTGTGGAGGCATACTACTGACTCGAGGATATGGCGGTGGTGGAAAAACACAGCGGGGAGAGAAATACAAGACTCTAAGTCTGTCATCTCATCGAGCGTCGAGGTGAGGCTCGATGAATTTATATGGTAGCGGAAGCGGATATAAAACAGTGACCAAATCCAGGGTCGCACAAGGCTGACTGGTAATCCTCTAGGTGTCGGACTCGCTATCATACTCTTCATCCATGAGACCGCCTTCATCAGCATCTGGCCAAATCAACAAGCCAGTGAGTACTTTGAAAGTACTCGCAAGACAGTTCGGACGTAAGATATAACAAATGCATGCATGGATGCGTCATGAATAATTCACCAAGGTACATTCAAAAATTAGCATAACAAGGTAAGTAAAAGGGAAACGGCGGTAGTCCGCCTGAAATCCCAATAAAACACAAATGAATACCGATCGGGTGTCTGAAGCGACGCCTCGAAAGGTTAATAAATAAATAAAAGGAAATGATGCCACAGTCGGGCGCCTTAGCGACGCCACATAAAGGGCTTTAAAAGAAATGCCACAGTCGGACGTCGGGGCGACATCACAGAAAGGGCTTTAAAAGAAATGCCACAGTCGGACGTCGGGGCGACATCACAGAAAGGGCTTTAAAAGAAATGCCACAGTCGGACGTCGGGGCGACATCACAGAGAGGGCTTTTATTCACAGGTAAATAATACTCATAATAAACATTTAATTCATAAGAATAAATGGGTTAGTCCATCCACAGGGATAATCATTTAACCAGAATTAGCACTCAAGCGAATCACCGGAGTCTCTGCCATCAAAACTGACATTTGATTAGGATAAGATAATATCGATCTGGGACAGGGAATAGATGATTTGGAGGAATATAAGACTCTGCAGAGTTTGTACAAAATTTTTCCCACAGCCAACGGATTTCCGTAGTCACGAAGGACTAGTTCCGTTTACGGTATTTCGGAAGAAAACACAGCTAACCAGTACACACCCATCCTACCTCTCGATGCTTGGAATCACCCTAGACATCGTCCAAGAAAAACTTTTGAGACGGGGAGATCACAATCTCGAATAGCATGGGATCAAATTTATATACGCGCGCTCTAAGGGGTGCCCCCCTCTGGGTCGCAACCGGAAACACCCATGCCCCCTGACCGGATGACTGGCTTTAATCCAGGGCCATGGAACCATCATCACGGCCTCTCCTTTTGGTGTGTACCAGAAAAGCGGTTTACAACTTACTAAACCATATTCCTTGCGGAAAACATGTGGTAGTATAGGGAAGGAAATGAGAGGAATTGGACCGATATGGTTTGACACTGAAGTCACATAGTCTGGCGTAAGACTGGCATGCTATGACACTGCCGTCTCACCCATACTCATGCCAACACATGGCCATTCATCCTCACATCCATTCACAAATGGATCATCGAACTCACTTACCTCATTGTCACATAAAATAACGTTCATCGATATGCTTCTCAGCATGCTATGAAACTAACTAAATGCAAAACATTCCAATACACTCATCATATCAAAAGTTCAAACATGCTTGCCTGGTTCAGAGTAGTCGGAGCCTAGCTCGGTGAAGTTCGCGGCTCCGTCACCTCCTTCGGTATCTACGGTATAAAGAAAATATATGCGCTATCGTAAATAACAAGGAGTGCACAGAAAGTATTTCAAATATTTTTAAAATAAATCTGATAAAAAACTAGACAAAATTTTAAAGAGAACAGAAAAATAATCAATCAAAAATACTTTTCTGTTTAAAAGTTATAAGGGTTTTTGCCCAGGGACTCATCTGTAATGAAACATAAAGTTTCCAGGGGCTAGCTTATAAAAACAGAAACGCTTCGGCAGAAACTACGCCAGCCCAAAGGGAAAATGTACTTTGCCCAAAGGCGCTTCCAGAAAAGGTTTCAATAGAGAGAGCAGAGAGGCTGACGGTGGGGTCCCACCTGTCAGGTTTGAACTTCAAAAAAAAGGGGAACGAAGCTCGTCGGCGCCCGAGAGCCGCGGTGGTCGCCGGCGGCGATCCACGGCGAGGCAGGGGGATCGGAGGGCACCTCCGTGCTCAGGGCGCCATTCCGTGTCGGATGGTGGTGGTGGTGGTCGCCGGCGAGTACCACGTCGACGGCGAGCTTTGCTCCGACGGACGGCGGCTCGGGTGGTCGAGGGACTCGTCGGAGAGGGCTGCAGAGGTCAAATTGAAGAGGGGGTTATGTTCCTGGTAGCTAGAGGGGGTAACGGACGGGGTTTGGGCGCCGGAGATGGCCTCACGGGAGCGAATCGTGGTGGAGGCCGAGGCAGATCGGGGCGGACGGAGTTGGGGGAGGAGACCTCCTCGGGGTTCCCCTAGTGGCCTGGCGTGGCGTTGGTGAGGAGTGGTGATGCTGCGTGCACGAGGGTGAGCTCAGGGACCCTTTTTATAGGCGGCCCGAGGCGGTTGCCGTGAACGGGGATCTCCGGCGAGTGATTACGGCGGTGCCGTGGATGTGCAGGGGGATTAGGGGTTTGGGCATTGCCGTTGAGGTCCACCGATCCCATTTAGGCGCTAAACGGGCCGGGGTTTGGTGCTATGGGTGAGCTCGACGGAACGGGGGTGGCGCGGCCCGTCGGCGGCAGGGAGTACGTTCCGTGCTTGCCGGGCCACGGCGACGGTGCCACGGGCGTGCGCTGGCACGGCAGGGACACGCGGAGAGCCAAGGGGCTTTGGGCGGCGCTGAACGGCGTTCTGCCGTGGTGTGCCTTCTGTCGGCCGCCAAGGGAGGTCCCGACGCCACAGAAGACGCCGGCGAGGGCGGGCCAGCGCGCCACCGACGCCAGGAAGGCTCCACGCACGCGTGTGAAGCTCCGGACAAGAGGGAGGGGCTACGAGCATCGAGCCAAGCGCACTGTCTACGCGTGATAGAAACTGACGGACGAAAACGACACTGAAACTGAATTTTCTGAATTTTGAATAGCAGCAGTGCATGCAAGGTGTTCGACAGAATGAGTTTGGCCTCTGGTGATTTTTCCTTGAGCTGATTTTTGGTGGAGTGGCTACTCATTGCTCCAGTAGGCTTCCTGAATTTTGGTGGAATTTTTGGAGGAGTGTAGATATGAATTTCATCAAATTTGGCAAATCTGGTCCAAACTTGCAGAGACTGAATTTTGAAAAATTTGAAAAGAGTAGGAGTGGATCAAGATGGTTCTGAGTTGTGGGTACAAAGGACTATCCAGGAGAGTTGGTTTGAGGTCAAAACTCAAATGCAATAGGGTACTTGCTTTGAAAATTACTTAGGCTCCAAATAATTTTCAGAATTGATTTGAGAGGAAAAATAATTAGAATAAAATCCAAAACTTGTTTGGATTAGTTGGGACAGAGAACTTAGGTTGATCACAAGGAGGAGGGGAGGTTTTGGAGGGGTTTTTACCACATGGGCAAAAATGCCAAGTCATGGGTGGTTTTCAAGATATGAAAGTCCCAAGTTTTTCATAGAGTTTCATTTTAAAAGAAAAAGATTTAAACTCCCAAAAATAAATTTGAGAGGGAACCAACAGAGAAGAAGTTTCAAAAGATTCAAACACCAAAGTTTGAAAAATAAAATCCTTGCCAAAGCAAAGGATGTTTTTAAGAGGAAGGTTTTCTGAAAGAAAATTTAAATGGCCTCTTTTCAAAGAAAACCACAAGGTTTTTGATAAAAAACCAAATTAAAATTTTGGAGTGTCATAACACCTACCCCCTTAGGAAAAATCTCGTCCCCGAGATTTCAGCTGATCCTTAAATAAGTGTGGATGCTCTGTCCGACGAAAATCCTCGCTTTCCCAAGTTGCTTCACTGTCGGTGTGATTGCTCCAGTGGACTTTGAAAAACTTGATGGTCTTCTGTCGGGTCCTCCTTTCAGACTCCTCTAATATTCTTACGGGACGTTCCCGATAAGTGAGGTCTGGCTGCATGTCCATGTTTTCATGGGATACTTGTTTCTCTGGGTTGCTTACGCACTTCCTTAATTGAGAGACGTGGAACACGTCGTGTATGTCGGACAAGTCTTCGGGTAAGTCTAGCTGGTAGGCTACGGTGCCTCTTCGTGCCACTATGCAGAATGGTCCAATGAATCTTGGTGCTAACTTTCCTTTAATCTTAAACCGTTGCAATCCTCTCATAGGGGACACTCTCAGGTATACGAACTCACCGGGTTCAAAGCTGACCCTACGATGTTTCTGATCATAATAACTCTTCTGTCGACTTTGAGCGGTCTTAAGTCGGTCTCTGATTAGCTTGACCTTTTCCTCGGCTTCTCTGAGCATGTCTGGTCCGAAGATGCGGCTGTCTCCGGTCTCTGACCAATTTAACGGGGTACGACATCTTCGTCCGTATAAAGCCTCAAATGGTGCCATTTGTAGGCTGGCCTGGTAGCTATTGTTATACGCGAACTCGGCGTATGGCAGGCTTTCTTCCCAACTGGTTCCATATGTGAGGACACATGCTCTCAGCATGTCTTCTAAAACCTGGTTTACATGTTCTGTTTGCCCATCAGTCTGTGGGTGGTATGCGGTACTGAAGGCTAGTTGGGTTCCCAGAGCCTGTTGTAAATGCTCCCAAAATCTTGAGACAAACTGGGTGCCTCTGTCGGATATTATAGTCTTCGGGACACCGTGCAGACAAACTATGCGGGAAAGATAAATCCTGGCAAGCCTCGGAGTGTTGTAGGTCGTCTTCACTGGAATAAAGTGTGCCACTTTGGTCAACCTGTCAGTAATGACCCATATGGCATCATTCCCGTGTCGTGACCGAGGTAGTCCGACAATAAAATCCATCCCTATTTCATCCCATTTCCACTCAGGTATTTTGTTCGGTTGCAGTAGTCCGGCTGGTCTCTGATGCTCAGCTTTTATGCGTTGACATGAGTCACAACATGCAATGAAGGCGGCTATGTCCCTCTTCATACCGTGCCACCAAAATCTTTCCTGAATATCTTTATACATTTTGGTTCCTCTAGGGTGGATCGATTATGGAGTGGTGTGTGCTTCAGCTAAAATTTGCTGCTTAAGGTCTTCTATGTTTGGCACGCAGAGCCTTTCTCCGTACCATAATATTCCTTCATTGTCTATTACGAATTCCGAGGCCTTGCCCATACTCAACTTTCTTTTGATGCCTTCGATGCTGGTGTGACCGGGCTGAGCTTCTTTAATTTTCTCCACAAGGTTGGGTTGTATTTCCAAGTTTGATATGGTGCCTTCTACCACCATTATCAAGTTGAGCTTGGCAAATTCTTGTTGGAATTCGGGCCTCAAGCTGTGCAGATTGTTTTCGTCGGAGCTGGGGTTCCGACTAAGGGCATCGGCCACTACATTTGCTTTCCCTGGATGATAATGGATACCAACATCATAATCCTTTACCAACTCCAACCAACGTCGTTGCCGTAAATTTAGTTCTAGCAGCGTGATAATATATTTGAGACTTTTGTGATCCGTATATATTTCACATCGATTCCCAAGTAAGAAATGCCTCCATTCCTTGAGTGCATGAATAACCGCTGCCATTTCTAAGTCATGAGTGGGATAATTTTCCTCATGCTTGCGAAGTTGCCTTGAAGCGTAGGCGACAATCTTGCCTTCCTGCATCAATACGCATCCGAGACCCTTTGTGGACGCGTCACAATATACTTTAAAATTCTTGTGTATGTCGGGTACAATTAATACCGGTGCTGTCATTAACTTCCGCTTTAGCTCTTGGAAACTTTTCTCGCAGGCTTCTGTCCATTCAAACTTCTTATCTTTCTTGAGCAACTGTGTCATAGGCTTGGCTATGGTGGAAAATCCTTCAATAAATCTGCGGTAATATCCTGCCATTCCCAAGAAACTCCGTATGTCTGTAACACTGGCTGGTGACTTCCAGCCAAGTACGGCCTTGACTTTCTCTGGGTCCACTGCGATACCGTCTTGGGTCAGTACGTGGCCTAGAAAGCCTACTTGTCTTAGCCAAAATTCGCACTTGCTGAGCTTGGCATACAATTGGTGTTTTCTTAGCTCTCCTAGCACAATCCTGAAATGTTCTGCGTGCTCTTCTGGTGTCTTGGAGTATACCAGTATATCGTCGATGAATACCACGACGAACTTGTCCATAAACTTCATAAATACTTTGTTCATGAGGTGAACAAAATATGCTGGGGCGTTAGTTAATCCAAATGACATCACTGTGAACTCGTACAGTCCATATCTGGAGGTGAAGGCTGTTTTGGGGATATCTTCCGTTCGTACCTTCAATTGATGGTATCTTGACCTTAAGTCAATTTTTGAGAATACCTTGGCCTGAGCGAGTTGATCAAACAAATCGTTTATCCTTGGCATCGGGTATTTGTTTTTGACTGTGACCATGTTAAGTGCTCGATAGTCAATACACAATCTCAGCGTTCCATCCTTCTTTTTGGCAAATAAAATTGGTGATCCCCAAGGTGAGGAGCTGGCTCGAATGTATCCTTTTTCCAGTAATTCCTTTATTTGCTTCTTCAACTCGATCAACTCGGATGGTGCCATTCTGTATGGTTTCTTGTATATGGGGGTGGTTCCTGGTGCTAGCTCAATGCGGAATTCTATTTCCCGGTCTGGTGGCATGCCTGGTAGTTCTTCAGGGAATACATCTGGAAATTCACACACTACTGGAACCTTGTTTAGCTCAGAAACGTCCACCTTATTTAATCTCGGTTGCCGGGGTATTTTTCCTTCCTTGGCTGATACTCTTATTGTCTTCCCTTGGTGGTGTGTGAGAATTATGGTCCTGTTGAAACAGTCGATAAAACCTTTATTGGTGGTTAGCCAATCCATCCCTAGGATGACATCCAGTCCTTTATTTTCCAACACAATAAGATTTGCGTGAAACTCCAATCCTTCGAACTCAATGACCACATTCTGACAGTAATTCTGAGTAACTTGCTGAATCCCAGGGGACTTGATAGTCATGGATTTCTCCAGGGCAAGCATCGAAAAATTATTTTGCAAAGCAAAACTTTTCGAAATGAAAGAGTGAGAAGCTCCAGAATCAAACAAAACCATTGCAGGTATTGTGTTGACAGGAAACGTACCGAGTATGATATCCGGAGCATTTTGTGCCTCCTCTTTGGTTACGTGGTTCGGATGACACTTCCTGTGGTTATTGTTGGGATTGAAATTGTTTCGCTTGGGCGCGGAATTGTTGCCGCCGTTGTTTGGCTTTGGGGTTGAATTCCTTGGCTTGGGGCACTGTTTGGCATAGTGCCCTTCTTCTCCACAAGCGTAACAAGTAACGCCGGGGCGATAGGTGAATTCCTTGTCCCTTGCATGAAAATTGTTGATTGGGCATGAGACATTGGATGAGGATTTGTGTGTCCCACCCTTTTGAAAATCTGTCCTGCTTCGGTGATTGCGAGCATGGTTAGTCTGGTCCCTTTTCCGCTTGTGGATATCTTCCAGACTCCGTCTCTCATATTCCAGAGTAATGGCTTTGTCCACCAGTGTTTTAAAATCAGGAAAAGTGTGCACGACCAGTTGGCATTTAAGCGCGGGCGCCAGACCGTCAAGGAATTTCTCCATCTTCTTGATTTCAGTCATACGCTCTTCATTGGCGTAGCGGGATAATAGAGTAAATTGACTGTTGTAATCTGACACCGTCATGTTCCTTTGTTTGAGGTCATCGAATTCTCTCTTCTTGATTTTCATAATACTCTTAGGAATGTGTGCACCACGGAAACCTTCCTTGAAATCATCCCAGGTTATGTCATTTTCGTTGGGATGCATGTGCAGAAAATTCTCCCACCACGATGCGGCTGCTCCTGTGAGATAGTGCGGAGCATATAATACCTTCTCGGGGTCTGAACATTTTGCAATAATTAATTTTCTCTCCATATCTCGAAGCCCGTCCTCGGCTTCAAGGGGTTTGTCAGTGTGAGAAAATGTTTGAGGACGTGTCTTCTGTAGCTCAGATAACTTGGAATGCTGCTGATACTGTCCATGGTGATTTCCCATGTTGATGACTTGGTTCATCATTTCACGATGTTGTTGCTGACTCTGTTCATAAAGGCGGCACATCTGTGAAAGTGCCGATTCACTGCCCTGTTGGCTTGACTGTCCCTGAGTGAACTCGTTGCTGGGTTGTGCATCATAATTTTCCTCTGAGGAGTTGGCATGGAGCGAGTCCAAGGACGAGACATTTTTCACTCTGCGGATATATATGTAAGATCCATAAGAAAAGCGGAAAGAGTCGCAAAAACAAATCCATAAATGTATAAAGCTGGCAAATAAAACTAAATAACTCAGCTTACTTAAAAAAACAAATCGACTTGCGCACGGAGAAGGACTGCTCATTACATATCTTACACGCGGGCGGTAATTATACAATACATCACTCAGGATATGCGTACATAATCCTGACATGTTATTTAGGCTAGTGCACTTCTCCAGATCCTACATGATGCGCAAACAGGCTACTTCTCACAACCTATGTACATATCTTACAAAGCGGTACATTACATGGTAGCTAGGCGTATTCAGGCAGAGATGTTGACGACCTCCTTTGCCCTGCCGAGGGCGAGGCGTAGCGAGGTTGGGGACTCAACTTCCTCCTCGCTAATGGGCTCCATACGTGTAGTGTTGCGCAGAGTGGACGGAGCGGTTGCCAGGGGCGGAGCAACACGTACAGGAGTGGGCGCGAAGGGTGGTGCAGTGCGCGCTGAAGAGGGTGCAATGACTTGGTTGAATTCTTCGGTAGAAGGCAGGCGACGAGTAGGCGTGAAAGATGCTGATGACGAGACAAAAGTCAGTGGCGGTGCGATGGGTAGGAGCTCCCTCCTGTTGGCAGCACAGCCATGAACTGAGTCCATGCGGGTAGCTACGAAGTCGTCCACCAGGTTGTCGAAGGCTGCGTCCAGGGCCCGGAGATACTCAATGAGCATCTCAAAAGCCTCGTCTCGCTCTCCTCTGGGGCAGGAGTATGCATAGTGACAGGTGTAAGGCACATGGCACGGAAGATAACGGTAATGACAAGTCTTCATCACGGGAAGGACATCCCTGAGACGAGCTATCGCCTCACGGGCTGCCATCTACATAGCATGCCTCTCCGTAGGCATGGCTCTTCCCACGAACCGGAAGCGGCGTAACTCACCACGCCCTCCCTTGAACTGCACCGCGGCCTGGTGCATGGTCAGAATGTCGTTGACTCGGTGCTGGCAGACTGTGAAGACTGGGCGCACGGATGGCCCCATCGCTACCTGAACGATGAAAGAAAGAAGCTTGACGAACCCATCGGGCACGTTGGCGAAGGTCTGAGACTAACAGCTGTTGTCGGCCATCTACAAAAGTAGGCAAAAATTCTGCAGGGTCAGATCATAAATTTATGCTGACTGACAGAAAATGACTACAATTGCAAAAATATAAATTAGCTCTATCATGCTAATAACCAATTAGCGATGCACCTAGCGGCTTCCTACAGTCAGCCTGGCTCTGGTACCAAGCTTGTCACGACCGGTTTTCTAATAAAAATATTTATTGAGAAACCAATCTTTTGAGTCCAGTACGAGAGAAATCCTCCTCACTGGTAGACAAATTCTTGATACAATAAGCCAGTAGCATAAAATATATTACAGGGTCGAACTACGGTGGCTCAACCAAATTATTACAAGCACACCAATAATTATACATAATGGCGGACATGTCACAGTGGTGTGGAGGCATACTACTGACGCGAGGATAGGGCGGTGGTGGAAAAACACAGCAGGGAGAGAAATACAAGACTCTAAGTCTGTCATCTCATCGAGCGTCGAGGTGAGGCTCGATGAATTTATTTGGTAGCGGAAGCGGATATAAAACAGTGACCAAATCCAGGGTCGCACGAGACTGACCGGGACTCCTCTAGGTGTCGGACTCGCTAGCATACTCTTCATCTATGAGACCGCCTTCGTCAGCATCTGGCCAAATCAACAAGCCAGTGAGTACTTTGAAAGTACTCGCAAGACAGTTCGGACGTAAGATATAACAAATGCATGCATGGATGCGTCATGAATAATTCACCAAGGTACATTCAAAAATTAGCATAACAAGGTAAGTAAAAGGGAAACGACGGTAGTCCGCCTGAAATCCCAATAAAACACAAATGAATACCGATCGGGTGTCTGAAGCGATGCCTCGAAAGGTTAATAAATAAATAAAAGGAAATGATGCCACAGTCGGGCGCCTTAGCGACGCCACATAAAGGGCTTTTAAAGAAATGCCACAGTCGGACGTCGGGGCGACATCACAGAAAGGGCTTTAAAAGAAATGCCACAGTCGGACGTCGGGGCGACATCACAGAAAGGGCTTTAAAAGAAATGCCACAGTTGGACGTTGGGGCGACATCACAAAAAGGGCTTTAAAAGAAATGCCACAGTCGGACGTCGGGGCGACATCACAGAGAGGGCTTTAAAAGAAATGCCACAGTCGGACGTCGGGGCGACATCACAGAAAGGGCTTTAAAAGAAATGCCACAGTCGGACGTCGGGGCGACATCACAGAAAGGGCTTTAAAAGAAATGCCACAGTCGGACGTCGGGGCGACATCACAGAAAGGCCTTTAAAAGAAATGCCACAGTCGGACGTCGGGGCGACATCACAAAAAGGGCTTTAAAAGAAATGCCACAGTCGGACGTCGGGGCGACATCACAGAGAGGGCTTTTATTCACAGGTAAATAATACTCATAATAAACATTTAATTCATAAGAATAAATGGGTTAGTCCATCCACAGGGATAATCATTTAACCCGAATTAGCACTCAAGCGAATCACCGGAGTCTCTACCATCAAAACTGACATTTGATTAGGATAAGATAATATCGATCTGGGACAGGGAATAGATGATTTGGAGGAATATAAGACTCTGCAGAGTTTGTACAAAATTTTTCCCACAGCCAATGGATTTCCATAGTCACGAAGGACTAGTTCCGTTTATGGTATTTCGGAAGAAAACACAGCTAACCAGTACACACCCATCCTACCTCTTGATGCTAGGAATCACCCTAGACATCGTCCAAGAAAAACTTTTGAGACGGGGAGATCACAATCTCGAATATCATGGGATCAAATTTATATACGCGCGCTCTAAGGGGTGCCCCCCTCTCGGTCCCAACCGGAAACACCCATGCCCCCTGACCGGATGACTGGCTTTAATCCAGGGCCATGGAACCATCATCACGGCCTCTCCTTTTGGTGTGTACCAGAAAAGCGGTTTGCAACTTACTAAACCATATTCCTTGCGGAAAACATGTGGTAGTACAGGGAAGGAAATGAGAGGAACTGGACCGATACGGTTTGACACTGAAGTCACATAGTCTGGCGTAAGACTGGCATGCTACGACACTGCCATCTCACCCATACTCATGCCAACACATGGCCATTCATCCTCACATCCATTCACATATGGATCATCGAACTCACTTACCTCATTGTCACATAAAATAACGTTCATCGATATGCTTCTCAGCATGCTATGAAACTAACTAAATGCAAAACATGCCAAGACACTCATCATATCAAAAGTTCAAACATGCTTGCCTGGTTCAGAGTAGTCGGAGCCTAGCTCGGTGAAGTTCGCGGCTCCGTCACCTCCTTCGGTATCTACGGTATAAAGAAAATATATGCGCTATCGTAAATACCAAGGAGTGCACAGAAAGTATTTCAAATATTTTTAAAATAAATCTGATAAAAAACTAGACAAAATTTTAAAGAGAACAGAAAAAGAATCAATCAAAAATACTTTTCTGTTTAAAAGTTATAAGGGTTTTTGCCCAGGGACTCATCTGTAATGAAACAGAAAGTTTCCAGGGGCTAGCTTATAAAAACAGAAACGCTTCGGCAGAAACTACGCCAGCCCAAAGGGAAAACGTACTTTGCCCGAAGGCGCTTCCAGAAAACGTTTCAATAGAGAGAGCAGAGAGGCTGACGGTGGGGTCCCACCTGTCAGGTTTGAACTTCAAAAAAAAGGGGAACGAAGCTCGTCGGCGCCCGAGAGCCGCGGTGGTCGCCGGCGGCGATCCACGGCGAGGCAGGGGGATCGGAGGGTACCTCCGTGCTCAGGGCGCCATTCCGCGTCGGATGGTGGTGGTGGTGGTCGCCGGCGAGTACCACGTCGACGGCGAGCTTTGCTCCGGCGGACGGCGGCTCGGGTGGTCGAGGGACTCGTCGGAGAGGGCTGCAGAGGTCAAATTGAAGAGGGGGTTATGTTCCTGGTAGCTAGAGGGGGTAACGGACGGGGTTTGGGCGCCGGAGATGGCCTCACCGGAGCGAATCGTGGTGGAGGCCGAGGCGGATCGGGGCGGCCGGAGTTGGGGGAGGAGACCTCCTCGGGGTCCCCTAGTGGCCTGGCGTGGCGTTGGTGAGGAGTGGTGATGCTGCGTGCACGAGGGTGAGCTCGGGGGCCCTTTTTATAGGCGGCCCGAGGCGGTTGCCGTGAACGGGGATCTCCGGCGAGTGATTACGGCGGTGCCGTGGATGTGCAGGGGGATTAGGGGTTTGGGCATTGCCGTTGAGGTCCACCGGTCCCATTTAGGCGCTAAACGGGCCGGGGTTTGGTGCTATGGGTGAGCTCGACGGAACGGGGGTGGCGCGGCCCGTCGGCGGCAGGGAGCACGTTCCGTGCTTGCCGGGCCACGGCGACGGTGCCACGGGCGTGCGCTGGCACGGCAGGGACACGCGGAGAGCCAAGGGGCTTTGGGCGGCGCTGAACGGCGTTCTGCCGTGGTGTGCCTTCTGTCGGCCGCCACGGGAGGTCCCGACGCCGCAGAAGACGCCGGCGAGGGCGGGCCAGCGCGCCACCGACGCCAGGAAGGCTCCACGCACGCGTGTGAAGCTCCGGACAAGAGGGAGGGGCTACGAGCATCGAGCCAAGCGCACTGTCTACGCGTGATAGAAACTGACGGACGAAAACGACACTAAAACTGAATTTTCTGAATTTTGAATAGCAGCAGTGCATGCAAGGTGTTCGACAGAATGAATTTGGCCTCTGGTGATTTTTCCTTGAGCTGATTTTTGGTGGAGTGGCTACTCATTGCTCCAGTAGGCTTCCTGAATTTTGGTGGAATTTTTGGAGGAGTGTAGATATGAATTTCGTCAAATTTGGCAAATCTGGTCCAAACTTGCACAGACTGAATTTTGAAAAATTTGAAAAGAGTAGGAGTGGATCAAGATGGTTCTGAGTTGTGGGTACAAAGGACTATCCAGGAGAGTTGGTCTGAGGTCAAAACTCAAATGCAATAGGGTACTTGCTTTGAAAATTACTCAGGCTCCAAATAATTTTCAGAATTGATTTGAGAGGAAAAATAATTAGAATAAAATCCAAAACTTGTTTGGATTAGTTGGGACAGAGAACTTAGGTTGATCACAAGGAGGAGGGGAGGTTTTGGAGGGGTTTTTACCACATGGGCAAAAATGCCAAGTCATGGGTGGTTTTCATAGAGTTTCATTTTAAAAAAAAAGATTTAAACTCCCAAAAATAAATTTGAGAGGGAACCAACAGAGAAGAAGTTTCAAAAGATTCAAACACCAAATTTGAAAAATAAAATCCTTGCCAAAGCAAAGGATGTTTTTAAGAGGAAGGTTTTCTGAAAGAAAATTTAAATGGCCTCTTTTCAAAGAAAACCACAAGGTTTTTGATAAAAAACCAAATTAAAATTTTGGAGTGTCACATTGATGGTGCCTTCTCGCTGCAAGGCGCCAGTGCGGGCGTGCTACTTATCGCACCCACCAGAGAGCACCTCAAGTACGTAGTCCAGATGCACTTTCCCAAGGAGCAAGCAACGAACAATACAGCAGAGTATGAAGGCTTGCTTGCCGGTCTCAGGATCGCAGCAGACCTTGGGATCAAGAAGCTCATTGTCAAGGGTGACTCACAGCTTGTCGTCCGCCAAGTAAACAAGAATTATTAGAGTCCGTTGATGGAAGCTTACGTTGATGAAGTGAGAAAGCTAGAAGAGCACTTTGACGGCCTACAGATGGAACATATTCCAAGAGCTCAAAACGACATTGCCGATGGTCTGTCAAAGTGCGCCGCGCTTAAGTTACCTGTGGAACCAGGGATCTTTGTGCTCAAGCTGACTCAACCATCCGTAACGCCATCAATTGGACAGGGCAAGAAGAGGAAGTTGATTTCTGGTGACTATTTTCCGACAGAGCTCCCCGAAGCCGCCGCCAAGAAGGTCATCAAAATCAACACCAAGGGTGCTGAGGAGCAGTCTGCTCCGGCAAGCCCTAGGGTTTGTTCCGTTGAAGCAAACGCTCCCAACAAGTTTTGCCCCAGCAAGCTTGTCGGGGAACGTCAAGCTCCGGCTGAGCCGCAGGTTCTCGCCATAGAAGCGGATGTTCCCGCAGCAGCAGATGTGCCTTTAGTCCTTGTTGTCGAGCCGTAAGCTCCAGCATGGGCACAGCAGATTGTCCATTTCCTTCAGACATGAGAACTTCCCAAAGAGCAAGAAGAAGCGGAATGAGTAGCCCGGCAGTCAAGTATGTACCAGTTTGTCGACAGCACACTGTACAGAAGAAGACTCAACAGCGTGAAATTGAAGTGTATTCGCCGGGAAGACGGACAAGAGCTGTTGGCAGAGATACATGGAGGCATATGTGGTCACCACATTGGCGCAAGAGCACTTGCCGGCAAAGTGTTCCGGCAAGGTTTCTTTTGGCCGACAGCCCTCCAGGATGCAACTGCACAAGTAACCAAGTGTGAAGCGTGCCAGTTCCATTCCAAGCAGATACACCAGCCAGCTCAAGCTCTCCAGACGATCCTTTTATCCAGGCCATTTTTGGTCTGGGGGATCGACATCCTTGGCCCCTTTCCCCGAGCTGTCGGGGGCTTTGAGTACTTGTACGTTGCAATCGACAAGTTCACGAAGTGGCCGGAAGTGGAAGCAGTGAGGAAGGTGACAACACAGTCAGTAGTCAAGTTCTTCAGGTTGATTGTTTGCCGCTTCGGGATCCCTAATAGGATCATCACCGACAACGGCACACAATTCATGAGCCGCACCTTCATGCAGTACGTCCAAGATCTTGGCGCCAAGGTTTGCTTCGCTTCTGTTGCTCATCCGAGAAGCAACGGTCAAGCGGAGAGGGCGAATGCTGAAGTGCTGCGCGGGCTCAAGACCAGAACTTTCGACAGGCTGCACAAGTGCGGAAAGAACTGGATTGAGGAGCTGCCGGTGGTTCTTTGGTCGATCAGGACGATGCCAAACCGAGCCACTGGCCAGACACCTTTCGCTCTAGTCTATGGAGCGGAGGCAGTTCTCCCCACGGAACTCGTATACAGGTCACCTCGAGTGCAAGCTTATGATGAGCTTGAGCAAGAGCAGTTGCGACAAGATGACGCGCTGCTCCTTGAGGAAGACCTCTTCAGGCTGCTGTACGAGCTGCTCGATACCAGCAAGCTTTGCGCTGCTACCATAGCCGCAAAGTTAGTGCCAGAAGTCTCGAGGAAGGCGACCTTGTTCTTCGGCGCGTTTAGTCCGCCAAGAATTCCAACAAGTTGACGCCGAGGTGGGAAGGCCCTTACCGGGTGAAACGAGTCACTAGGCCTGGCGCTGTCCGCCTTGAGACCGAAGATGGCACTGCGGTGAGCAACTCCTGGAACATTGAGCATCTTCGTAAGTTTTACCCGTAAGGCGCGGTTGCCGGAACCTGTTCCGGCAACCACCTTTTGTTCATGTCTTGCCGATGTTGCATGTAATCCTTTGTACGAAGCCGGGCGTAGACCCCGTGCATAAGTAAATCTCATGTGCTCCGCACATCTCGTCAATTTCATGCTTTTTTACTTTGCATGCATTATCTGACACTTTGTGCAGCACCAACCCCCGGTAAGCAAAAACGAGCCGTAAGGCTCCATATCTTTATTTTATCTTCTTTCTTTTTCTCAAAAAGGAAAAGAAGGTTCCCTCGCCCACAAGTTTGCCGGGGGGAAAGGAGAAGATAATGGTGTGGATCAGGCATCGTTCAAGGAAGTTTCGCCTTACCAGAAAGCAAGCGACAGAAAAGCTAAGTTGCCAAAGTTTGAGCAATCAGTTTTTAAATTTTTAAGTTATCTTCCTCGAACGACCGTGCTTTGTATGGAAAACCTGTGCGCGGAGGAACCAACTCGCAGCTAGTTGCGCCCTTACTTTGTTTCGAGTCTGCTCAACAACTTAAGTGAGCTGCGACTAGTTGCGACAAGGTTTCTTGTCGGAAGCAGCACCGCCAGCAGGCTGCTGACGTCCCGCACTCAGCGCTCGTGGCCCAGGTGCCTGCGCCGACAAGTTCCCTAAAAGCGTAGGGCGAAAACATACAAAGGAAGGAATCAAGTAAAGGAAATAACATAGCAATCTCCGCCCAAAATAGAGTTATATTACAAGATAGCTTGTCGCAGCTCTAATAGATTGTTCTCATAACATGACCAGCAGCGACAAGAAAAAGAGAAAACGGGCGGCCTAATCTACGCGATCGCCCTCACCCCTCTTGATCACGCTCACCTTGTCCACAATGGGTGCGAAAGGGCCTTGAGCGCTTCCAGATTAGCATCCGGCGGTAGGGACCTGAGGACGTTGGTGAGGTTGAGGCCTGGGTTGCGGAAGGCCACCTTCACCAGCACTTTTTGAAGAGCTCCCGCGCAGATCTTGCACGACTCGTCGGCCAGCTGCTTTGGGATCTTCTCCCGGAGTCGCTGGAGGGCCGTCGCCACGCCTTTGAAGAACAAGCTGAGCTTGGCGCTGGGTTGGAGGTGCTCATCGGAGGGATACCCGAGATCCTCCATTCCCAGCTGCGCCAGCTCCCCATCGATGGCTGCGGCAACATTCACGAGACCCTCGGTCTAGTGCTCCTAAGTCTCCCTAAAAGCATTCTGGGCGGCGGCAGCATTCACCAGCAGCACCTCGTCGGCCTTGATCTTCTCCGTCAAGGCCGCCTCCCGCTCCCTGGTGCCGTCCAGCATCTGAGTCAAAGTAGCCAGCTTCAACTCGAGATCTGCATTGGAGTCCTTGGCGGCGCCAAGCTCCTTGCTCCTCTCAGAGAGAAGACCCTGCAGCTCGCCATGAGCGGCGGCGTCCTTCTCGCGCTCATGCTTGAGCGCGGCAAGCTCCTCGCCGCTCGCCTTGAGATCGGCCTCCAGCTGCGCCATCTTCGTCTCCAGCTCCTTCTTGGCGGCCTCGGCAGCTGCAGCAGCATCCTCTGCTTCCTTGAGAGCCCCGCCAAATGTTTGCTCGCGCGCGGCAAGCTCCTCCTCGTGGCTGTCAAGGTTGACCTTGCGCTGCGCCAACTCACCTTCCTGCACAGATAGCTTCTCGGCAACAAGCCGCTATTGCTCTTCAACTTCAGCCTTCTCGAGGAGGAAGGCTTTCCGCTCCTCGGCAAGTTGCTCCCGCTCCTCTGCCAGGGACCGGAGAGCTTCCTGCCTGAGACCCCGGAGCTCCTCCGCGTGCTTCTCGATGTCCACTCCCGCCTTCGCGACAAGCGCTTCTCGGGATGCCAGCTTGGCTTGTCGGGCGCGGTAGAGCGACAGCAGCTTCCGTAGCAGCCGCTCCTCCTCAGGCTCGTCACTGTTGCTGCTTGGCGCATCAACCAGCGTCAGCCCAGCGGAGGCGAGCACCTCTCCATCCAAGATTTCTCCTTCGACCGGCGCCCTGGAGCTTGACGCCCAGGGGAGCTTGATGAAGATACCGTTGCCGGCCTTCAAATAAGCGCCGGGCTGGGGCTCTTCGGAGCCTGGCGCTGCAGCAGCAGCGGAGGGATCGGCGGTCGGCGTAGCACCTGACACTCCTGTGGCCTCGGGGCCGTCAGTGCGATTGCCGGATCCCTCGCTAGCTTCTGCGGCGGCAGCTTTGGTGGCCTCTTCGCCGGCGGCATCATCAGCGCCGGCTTCTCCTTCGGTTTCCATCGGCTCCGTGGCAGATGGGTTTGACGAACGGAAAAAGGAGAAAAGTCAAGCAAATATCCAAAAAAATCAGAAGAAGAAGAACCCAAGGGAAGTTTTCAAGCAAGAGGATTACCTGTACTAGGATCTGCAGTCGTGGTCTCAACCACCAGAGGGTCGCTGGTGCCGTCCCTTCCCGGAGAACTGTCCCTTGCCGGAGAGTTCTCCCTTGCCGGAGAGCGCTCCCTTGCCGGGGAATCCTCCCTTGGCGGTGTAGTCGAAGCAGATGGCATTTCAGGAGCGGCTTCGGGCACTCTTGGTGAGGCTGCTCTGCTCCTACACAAACCAACAGTCAAATATCAGCAATGAAAGAGCACCCATGCGCGCCTGACAGTATGAAGTAAACCATATACTTACGTGGGGGGCTGCGCTGGGGGCTGCTTTGAGGAATGGTTGCCGGGTCCGGCAAGGTGGTCTCGGACATGTCCTCTGCCGTCGCGGTGGGTTCGTCCTCGATGACAATCACCGGGACCTTGGCTCTCTTTTTCGCTCTCTGGGCCAGCGTCCTGAAAAGGAATGGGTTCAGAGTGAAGCAAATCAGATACAAGACAAAGCAACAAAATTGAAGAACTACAAGCACAGCGAAGAATCTTACTCTTCTTCTTCCTCGTCGGAGCTGAGCACGGAGAGATCAAAGTCCGGCTCGCCTCCGGTGCGACGAGGCGGAGGAGTAGGTTCCCTTGCCCGCTTGGCAGGGGCAGTAGCGGCGGACTGGGAAGACCCCGCCCCAGTTGCCGCAGCGGCGTGAGGCGCTCCCGCGGCAACATTGCTTGCCGCGGTAGAGCATGTCACGCAGCATGGCGGTTGTTGACTCATTTGCCGCCTCGCTATGTCCCCGGCCTTGCGGAGACGCCTTCTTGGTGCAGCTGGGGGCTCCGCATGCGGCAAGCTGTCTGAAGGTTCGGGCCCGACAAGCTCTCCCTCGCCGGGCTCGCTTGACTCAGCTTCAGGCCCGACAAGCTCTTCCTCGCCGGCGAACTCCTCTCTCTCAACAAGGCTTGCTGCCTCTGCTGCCTCTGCCTCCTCCACGGTGAACCTGAACTCGCCCGCGGCAGCCGCTGCCGCCGCCTCTTCCAGCCTAGTGGCGATGTGCTGCATCTCTGCATCGGTGGTGTCGCGAGTAAGGCTCTTTTGTTCATCAGCGTGGACCGGCACTTCTACCAAGCCGTCAAAGAAATCCCGCACGACGTCGTCTGCAGGCTCTTGCCAAGTTGGGACAATTCCATGCGAATCGCACAGCGGCATCATTGCACGGATGCGGTCGAGCGAGGAGTTGTTGCACAACGGAACGACACCCCTCGGCAACATGAATGGATGTTGAGGATCGCGCTTGAACAGTTCCAGGAGCATCGCGTCCAGCTCCAGGACAGTGAAGTTGAAGTTGAGGCCCGGGCGCAGCCTCATGATATCCGCCGAGTTTTGGAACTCCCAGGCGGGTCTCCTCCTCTCCTGCAGGGGGGCGATGCGGCGGCGAAGAAAATCTGCGCCAACGGCGCCTACGGTGAGCCCGGCAAGCCTAAGGCGAAGGATCCGGGTGACGGCAATCTTCAGCCTATCGTCTTCCGGGGCCACGTTGCTCCAATCGTTGCCGCGCTCTATTGGGGCTTGTCGCAGGGCGGTAAATGGCTGCGGGTTCTCCTCGACAATCCAGCACCACTCTGCTCTCCATTCCTCCCACTTGCTGCGGAGCTCTTCCTCCAGATAAGCTTCCTTCTTGCCGACTCTCGAGATCCAGGCGATTCCGCCGGATAAAGGCTCTCCTCTCTCGACTCGGGGCATAAAGAAGTGGCGAAAAAGAGCTACCTTTGGATGGACTCCGACAAAGTTTTTGCAGAGATGTGCGAAAACTGCCATGATCAGAACGGCATTGGGGGTGAAGTCAAGGAGGCGGAATCCGTAGGTGTTCATGATGTCACAGAAAAATTCAGAGAAGGGCGGGCAGAGCCCGCATTAGAAGAACAGCGCGAAGAAGGGGTATCCGTTTGGAGCCAGTTCCGAAGTGGCAGCCGGGAGTCTCTTCGTGCGCGGATGCGCTCGCGTCTCCGTCGACCAGAAGAGGTAGTAGTACTCCCTCAGCTCCTTCACGGCAAGCTGAGGGGGTAAGATGGCCCGCTCCTTTCGCAGCGCCGCGAGCCGCTACGCCTCGACCGATTTCACGCCCTTCCCCTTGTCGGCTTTCGGAGCCATGGCGGAGGTGGTGGGGGAGATTGACGGCGTTGGTGGTGCGTGGTGGCAATGGGGGGCAGAGCGCTGCTCTCTTTCAGCTTCGGGAAGAAGGGGGAGCGGCGGAGATTTCTGAGATAGGAGTAGCAACCGGCGCGATGGGTGAACTGCCCCTGTTTCGCCTGCTTATAAAGAGGGAGGGGGCGGGCGTTCCGTTTTTCCGAATAAAGAATCCACCCACGATCTCTCCCACGACGCCGCATTCAACACGTGCCGTTCGGGGAGGGCGCGGTGGATACGGAGTAAGATACGACATGACCCAGGCCGCGTGTGCCCGTGCCCTGTTTTGGGCCTGGCCCAACAGTGCTCGGCACCGTGTGTGGCCCAGGCCCGGGGGCTCCTGTCGGTGTACTAGAGTAGGGGTACCCTAGTATCCCGAACTTGTGCACGGGCAGTTGCAGCACCCCGCGGCAAGGCTTGCCGGGTGACCGCCAAGGTCCTCCGTGGTTCCTCTGGAGCCATTCAAGAACAAAGTATTCAAGCCAAGGAGACAAGGCCCCGGCAAGAGGAGCTTGCCGGGAAGGCCAACCAAAGCATCTCAAGAAACTTTTCGCGACGCGCCACGTGTCCCGGCATGGCCCGGTGAGCGATAAGCTTCCGGACGCGACAAGACAACGACCACGGCAAGGCGCTTGCCGTGGCAAGCTACCACTCTGTACCCGCGCTCCAGCACATTTACCAACGTGTCGCCCTGGGGCCTTTCCAGGCGCGCGTGGCAAGAGGTTGTGCAGCCAGCGGTGCGCGGTGGCAAGCGACGCTGACAAGACTGCCATCATGGCGAGCGGTGGCGTCCCTGACGGTCCTTTTTGCACTATTTGGGCGACGCAGACGGGCATTTAATGCCTTTATCCCCTGCCGTCAGGATTAGGTAGGATACACTGTACAGGTAGCTGTACCAACCGCAATTCCTTTTCCATTTTTACCCTTGTCTACGTTGCCACCTGTCGGTGACCCCTTGAGCATATAAAAGGAAGCCCATGCGCAATGTAGAGGGGGGTTCGAAAGCAGAAAACACTCACGCTCGGTCTCGTTAGCAGCTTGTGTGTACTGTAGCACTCAGCGCTCCCGAGCAAGAACTCAATACAATCAGACAAGCAGCAGTAGGATTATTATCTCTCCGGAGAGCTCCGAAGTTGGGTAAACTGCTCGTGTGCTTCGCCTCGATCCGCTCTTCGTGCGATCTCCGCCCCCCGCCGAACCGAAAGGGGCTCGGTCCACCGGCCCCATAGGTGTTCGTGGATCAGTTTCCCCAACACTCTACATATCAACCAGTCACCACAGACTCATTTTGCTATTCGCCTGATCCCAATGACCAAGATGAAAACCTAGACATACTCGGTGATGATGACAATGGCTCACCCAATAATATGGCTTCAGCACAAGGGACGTCTTATCGCGGTTTTGACATCAACTTACCAAATCAGCTCGACATGGATGATGAGCTTGCTGATGTTGATGTAAATGACGAAGCTGAGGAGGGACTTAACGCAGCTAAGGCACCGCGAGCTCAAGTCAATGCAGAAGGACATCAGGTGGTGCAGGCCACCTCTAGTTCAAGTGGAAGTGGGAGCGGGAGCGGTAGCTGCACCAGTGGTAGTGACGGCTATGATGGCGATTCACCCAGCTCCGGAGGGGATGTTGATATATGAGTTCGGTTTCAGGCTGCTGAACTAACTTGATGTCTAGGAATCGCACTTTAGTTTCCTTCGACCCATATTCTACTTTGTACTAAACCAACGTCAATTAATAATTAATATGGATAGGAGGGAGCAGTCCATTACTAAAGGAGGTACCAGTGATGCTTCACTTATACTCTTTTTTTATGAGTGATACGAATACGATACCTGCTTCACTCTTACATACTACTCCCTTCGTCCTATAATATTAAAATGTTTCTGACGCCAGTATAGTGTCAAAAATGTTTTTATTATGGGATAGAGGGAGCGATAACTACTACCTTCTTTCTGGTTTAGACTAGCCACAGTGGGAGTAACTTCAGCAGTAACATCATGTCCAACTTAGCAAATTTGCTTATGTGACAATGAGTTAATGAGGAGAGAGGTAGTTTGAGTAACTTAATTAGTTACAGTAACATCACATGACTCAATGCAATATGAATCTACAACCTAATAATGAAGCTTTGCATGTTAGCACAGTTATGTTTCTACCCACTATGAAGGTAGTAACATAGTTTAGGGATATGTGTATGTTACTCTCCACTGTGGCTAGTCTTATAGGGCTCAATTCAAAAATATAATCAACCAAGGTAGATGATGAGTGATGGAATAATTTTTGTAGTTTGTAAAAGCACTCACTTAATGCACTTGTTTTTCTCAAAGAATTGTGTTTACCAATACCTGTATGTATGAAGTACATGCATTGGTCAATGCACTTAAAATTAAAATATTATGGGGAATAATCAAATTGAGACTTATAAAATGGGAAACCTAAATATTGAGACAAGTCCTATAAATCGAAAAGGAGGGAGTATATCTAAGTTACATTATCGATGGGCTGGACAACTGAGCTGTCATTTATTTGTAACCTCATCGAATGTAGGTCTTCTTTGAAATATATGTAAATCAACAATAATATTTTTAAAGAAATTTGAAACTGAACTCAGTTTTTATGACATGGTCAAAAAAAGATTTTCGGTAGTTCAAACAGAGGGCTTCAATGATTTAGACAAAGGGCTTCATGCAAAGCACACAGACACGATTGAAACGTATGATTTTAATATTTTGAACACGAACCATAGTTTTCCCTAACATGTCAGCTTATTGGGTCAATGTTAGGGCATGGCCTTGATAAAAATGTTATACTCATAACCTTAGGCCAACTCCACCGCGTGACCCTAAACGGACGTCTGTTTAGGCTGGATTTGTCCCTTTGGGTAGGGCGATAAGGTCGTGTCCGGGCCTGTTCTGGGATGCTATGGCCGTGCGCCCAGCGCGCAGCCGCATCCGTTTGCCCCATCCCGTCCGCCAGGGCCTAAAATGCCCATATTTTCATATCAAAACTAGTTTGCACGTCCAAATATTAATTGTTTGAAAATTAAAATAGTTTTACAACCCAATCGAAATTGTCTCTAATAAAAATAGTTTTACAACCAAATCGAAATTGTCTTGAATGAACATAAAATGAAATAATACATCTATTGGTTGCCAATATGATCCCACACATGCTCAACCAAGTCATTTTGAAGATCCAAATGAGTGTGCCAATCACGCAGCCCACGATGGAACTGGACAAACTGGTCAAACGTGGCCGGTTCTTGGTGCAGGGGATCAACATTGTCAACTTGAAAATCAAATCCTTGGTCGAAGATACTGTCATCACGCTCGTCCTCGACGATCATGTTGTGCATGAACACAGAAGCAGTCATCACCTCCCAAAGCTTCCTTTCATCCCATGACAGTGCAGGGTATCGAACGATACCCCATCGGGATTGAAGCACAACAAAAGCATGTTCCACATACTTTCTAGCACTCTCTTTCATTTGGGCAAACGTCTCTCTTCTCACCTTGGGGCTTCGAGATTATCTTCACAAAAGTTGACCACTGAGGATATATACCATCAGCTAGATAGTATCCCTTGTTGTACTGGTGGCCGTTGATCTCAAAGTTGACAGGTGGGGAGTGGCCTTCTGCAAGCCTTGCAAAGACTGGAGAATGTTGTAGCACGTTGATATCATTGTGAGAACCTTCCATGCCGAAGAAAGAATGCCATATCCAAAGATCTTGCGAAGCCACCGCTTCTAATATGACAATGCAAACTTTAACATGCCCCTTGTATTGGCCCTGCCAAGCAAATGGACAGTTCTTCCACTCCCAGTGCATACAGTCTATGCTGCCAAGCATGCCTGGAAAGCCTCTCGCTGCGTTGGTTGCCAACAATCTCTCTCTATCAGCAGCAGTTGGCTGCCTCAAGTACTCAGGGCCAAACACCTCGATCACAGACTGGCAGAACTTGTACATTGACATCAGACATGTTGTCTCACTCATACGCACATACTCATCCACCAGATCGCCTGGAATTCCATATGCAAGCATGCAGATGGCCGCAGTGCATTTCTGGTAAGAGGAGAATCCAAGCTTGCCAAGGGCATCCGTCTTGCACTCGAAGTATGGGTCATGAGCAACCACACCCTCTCAGATACGATTGAACACATGCCTTGCCATACGAAAACGGCGATGGAATTTATCCGGCTTGAAGAGCGGGGTGTTCGCGAAGTAATCCACATAGAGTAGGGCATGGCCTCTCTCCCTGTTGCGGTTCAGGTTGGGAGCAGGGCCAGGGACTGACCCCCTATAATGAGGAAGCTGCCATTGAGTTTGGTCGTGAACCACCAGTGCAGCCACCACAAGATCTTCATCATCCGATGACGAATTGTCCGATCAACACATGAAGTGGTGGAAGAAAAACTCATCACCACTGTCCATACCTTTGAGCACAAAGTGTCGAACACCTTGCGGTCGTGGTGGCAAAGTGGCCCTAATGAACACCTCGACGCAGGTGTGGTTGGCGGTCGTCTACTAGCCGCTCTGGAGCACTCGTGGGAAGCTGTCGTGGCCGTCGTGGTAGGTCGCCTGCGGTCGTATCCCCTCTGCTGCCGGCTATGACGGCTACGACCAAACCTCCTTCGATCGACGGCCTAAACTACAGCAAAACCACGGGCGTGGTGGCGGCCATGTCAAGGCGTGGTTGGCTATGGACGGCTGGGGGCTGCGTGGAGAAGGCGGCCGGAGAATAGTGGCGGCGCCATCGCCGGGGCGGGGCGGGGGAGGGGGATGGAGGCGTTGGAATCGAATGGGACAACTTGTGTCCCCGACAGGCGGGCCACAAGGGGCAAGGGCGTGCGGCGAGCCCGTCCACGCGATGTCCGTTTCATCCCAAACTCGGCGCAAGTTTGGCCCTGGGATGGGTCGAAAACGGACGGATTTCGGACATTTGTCCGTTTGGGGCCGCACGTTGGGCCGCGCTATTCGTCCGTTCTACCCCAAACGGACGCACCCGGACAAGATGGGGTCGTGCGGTGAAGATGGCCTTACCCATGACATGTTGGGTAGGGTTTGGACGCAACCCATGGACATGAAATGAGTGCATATATTGCCAGACAAGTGACTATTTTTTTGGTAATCTCAAGATGGAATTGTAGTACCTTAAAGAGCATCTCTAGTTGCCCAAACAAATCCAATATTTTCGCATCCTTCGATGAACAATATATGAGCTCCAATGACTACCTTAAACACAAAAAATATGTGGTCCCGTTTTAGGGCTGCCCAAAAACTAGTCCCAAGTGATGTATATTTGCATCACCCGGCTACGTGCCCAAACACATGAGCTCCAATAGCTGTCCTTTAGGGCTGCCCAAAAACCAGTCCCAAGTGATGTATATTTGCATCACGTGGCTATGTGCCCAAACACAAAACCGGCTGCCGATCCGCGACCTCGTGGCGGAAACTTCCAGCCGCAGCCGCGCACGTGCCCGCTTCCCTTTTCGGTTCGTAGTCTTTGCCAAATCTCCCGACTTTCAGTCGTAGTATCGTCATCACCAAATTTGTAGGCTTACGGCCACCACCTACCGCGGCACACCGCGTCATCTCAGGTCTAGCACCCCATGCCTCTCTTTGATTGGCGCATCCGTCACATCGTCGCCACCAAACTCGTAGCTCGCCGCCTCCACCGCCATGAAATCCGATCGCCTACGCCCTCGCTGTCACCAAATCCAAGGCCGTCAACCCTCACGCCACAAATCGACCGCCACCTCTTCTCTCTCCGACCATTAGGAACTTCTGTTGCTGGGATCCACCGTGCCATGCTTCACCAACCAAGGAGCTCCATTAGCTTCCACGACATCCGTCGACGGGACTCCGGCTATTTCTCGGCCGAGATCATGTAATAGGGCATGTTGTATTGGCTCAGCACGTATGACTCGTCAGACGTCGCCGCCCACGCCTTCGACAAAGCGTGTTTGTGGCTCGGACGACCAAAGAGAGACTTGAACTTCTCAGATATCGAAACTCAGGCAGACGCGGAGCTCATCGGTCCCGAGATAGATATGAAGACCGTAGCGGAGGAGACATAAATTGATGCGGATCATTTTACGGCCATCCCCGTGGACCTACCTATGTCTCCCACGACACCACTTGGACCAATGACAAGAGGTCGAGCAAAGGCTATTGAAGATAAGGTGAACTCGCTCCTCTCTGAACTTATACATTGTTCATGTGAGACAAGGCTACTACCTCAAGCGGAGACCCTATGCGTGATCAAGTACTTAGAGGGAAGCCACGGAGCAACTACATCCAACGACCAAGATGACGAGGACACCAAGTACAAGGAACAAGAAGAGGAGTTGCAAGAAAATCTCCAGCCATCGGACGACTGAGACTTGTCAGACATCCAACTCCTGAAGCTCCCGCTAGCCCAAGTCCCAGCCAACAAAGTCTACAATGGCCAGACGTCTGACGCTCACCAGACAACCGACAACCTACAACGGCCGGATGCCCGACCACTACAGGAAATCCGACACCTGCGGATCAGAGCCAAAACGTCAGAAGTCCGAGCTCCTCCGGACGACCGGCGCATCGGACGTCCGACCCCAACCGGAAATCCAACATCGCCCATCCAGAGCCAAAACGCCGGACGTCCGGACCCCCACCAATGACCGAACGTCCGATAACTGTCGGACAATCGATGCCTGTCTATGTACAACGCATTGGGCCGAGGCCCATGTACCCCTTCGTCCACATAGACTATATATACTCCTTCTCCTCTCTCTTTGTAGGGTTAGCATTGGTTTTAGATCATATGGAAGATAGAGCTTTGCTCATCCACTTGACACCTACTCCATTGGAGGCCAAGCCCTCCATCTAGGAGAAGATCCCCCAAGTGGATTCAAGCCATCCATCTAGGAGAAGACCCCCTACTGGATTGAAGACCACCTCTTGGATAAGAACTAGCTACTTGTATCTTTCCTTTGTTATCTTTGGATCTTTTGATCTCTATGTGTTCATGGATCTAGCATACGTGTGATTGGATCAAGTCAATTTGACTGTGTCCTATTGTTTTCCCTCATGTTCTTCGTTTTCCTCGCGGGACACCCTCCAAATTGTGAAAGATCGGCCTTAGGGTATCCACCCTACATCATCTTGGTATCATGAGCCAAGGGTGATCATGATTTTGGAGCTTCCCCTTTTTGTTTTCTAGCCTAATTTTGTTGATTTCGTCCTAAATTCAAAAATTCCCCAAAAAATAGCCCCTAATTTTTTTGTGATTTGTTGGTGTGATGAAGTTTTGTTGGATTTGATTCATGGATTTGATGTGTTACAGGTAGATCTAGCTTTCCCCCATCACCCCCCATTTCCATCAACAAATTCGTCCATTTTTTTCCAAAATTTGCCCCTCCACCACGAACCCTAGATTTCATCCCGTTCCCGAAATCGCCCAGGCACCGGATGCTTGACAGTCACCGGACATCCGACCACCACCAATCGCACGACCCATCTCGGAAGTCCGATTGAACCTGACGAAACTGAAATTTTCCCCTAAAATTTTTTCAGCCACCCACTACACCATCCACACCACCATTCCCATAACCCCACATTGCATTGCAGCATACCACCACTTCTTTTTGCAACCACCATCGCTTACCCGCTACCAACTATGACAATTTTGCTACTTTTGGCCTTTGAGAATTTGAGTTGCTTTTCCCGTTTCCTAACGTGTTTCGGCTACTTAGGGACAGTTCGACATCGACATCACTGCCGCCCATCTTTGTCATCGACCTCGACCTCTTAATCATTTTGACACCATCCACCATAAGCAAGAACGGTAACCTCGACGACACTCGTACACTACCCTTGCCATTGTATTGACAACCCCATAGACCATTTTCATGTCACTTACCCATCAAGACTAACCTTCGAGTATTGTCGGCAAAGTTACTTGTGCACACTAGTGATCATTGCATATATCATCATATTGGTATAAATATCTTGGTATCATCTCTTGTGTCACAAGGTTGTCATTGCAATTACACGATAGCTACCTTGGTTCATCAAGTTTTGCATGAGAAAGATCTCAAAAGAGAAAGAGCCAAACAAGCTTTTAAGCAAAAGACAAAGATAAGCAAATAGCTTTTAAGCAAGAACCATAGCATCATACTACATTAAGATTGTTATACTCGATGATCTTGGATCATATCACCGGAACACCATACATATAGCATACTTGGGATAGAAGTCATTGCATTTTTTCTTTGTAGGTTGTGCACAAGTCTCGTATCCGCCGATTGTGCAATCGTGCTAGCGTCTCTCTTGTGTTGTGTAACAAGAGCATTTACCGTGGATTCCATATTTTGAGCTCATTTTTGGTTGCATGACCCCATTTATCTTTCCGTGGGTGTGTTTCCGTGTGCCACATATTGCTATTGGTCTACTTGTTGCACTTGCAAATTTGAGAATCTTTTCCACCATCCTCACCAAGCTCCACCAAAGGCTTTATTTGTGTAGGTGTGAGAATTGACGAGAACCGGTACCAATTGTGCTATTTCCTTGTTACACTATTCAGTGATCATTGATCCATTTTCAACATCAGGTACATTTGGTAGTTCTTTTCATTCTCCTCTCCACGCACATTTGCTTGCGATGATGGATAGGCCAACTACTTCTTCAAACCCACTATTCATCGAGCAAGATGAGGACCCGAACACCTACGTCACCAAGAACCACCTCTTCAACGCACAGAGCTTTGCATCAAGAACAACAAGCATTGAGCGACCGCATCGACAACCTCGCCACCGGCTTGTGACAATCCGAGCAACTTACAAGAGACTACTTTGACAAAAAGCTCGACGGACAAAAACAAGAGAGCAGTACAAGAATGGACGAGATTCGAGCTTTGTTGGTCACCCGCTCTTCTACCTCTTTGTCCTACTCCAGACGGAGCCACTCAAGTTGACATTCTTTGCATTCTTATTCGGATGCAAGTCCTCCTCGAGCTCGTTCGTACCGTTGCCAAGACCATGAAGATCATCAAGCTCCACGAAACCCATTCCATGGCAATAGTTTACAAGACTGTCTCTGGGCACGTGAATGACAATGTCGACAAGATAATGATCCTACGGTCCAAGAGCGCTCCAATACACCAAGATCTACAAGATCAACAAGACAGTGATGCCACTCGACAATAACACCAAGCAGCGATGGCCCTCGACAAGCGCAATAACGTCATGAGGAACAAAACCTTGAAGCACAACGTGCTCTTCGTGAAGCTACACTAGCCGTCGACGAGCGCAACGGACAAGCACGACTTCAAGAAGGGGCCCTCCGCCGAGAGCACCAAGAAGAAGCCGCACGTCTTGAGGAGCTTCAAGAGATTTGGAATCATGCTAACCTTCCATGACCTCAATGCCAAGCTAACAATGAGGCGCAAGAGAATCAAGCGGTTCACGATCCTCTTCCATGGCAAGACCGTCATCATCATCATCACCATTGACCCCAACACAATGACGAGAGATGCTAGGGCAAGATGAAGTTCACCATGCCCAAGTTCTCTGGAAGCAATGATCCCGAAGAGTACCTTTCATGGGCATTGAAGGTTGACAAGCTCTTTCGTTTGCACAACTATGAGGAAGTGAAGAAGATCGCCATGGCATCCCTTGAGTTCCAAGACTAAGTCCTTATTTGGTGGGAACAAGTAATTGAGCGTCGAGGCGCAATAGGTGAACCACCCATCACAACATGGAATTAAATGAAGGATGTCATCCGAGCGCGCTTTATGCCAACCTACTACAACCACGAGCTCTCCAAGCAATTACAACTACTCAAGCAAGAAACAAAGTGTGTTGAAGAGTATTACAAGGAACTGGAGATTGCCATGATACGAGCCAATGTCATGGAAGATGATGAACAAACAATGGAACGTTTCTTGAATGGGCTCAATCATCTTATCAAGAAGATCGCCGACTTCCAACCTTACTCCAACCTCATCAAGCTAGTACACCAAGCTACCAAGGCGGAACGACAAGTGCAATATGACTTGAAGTATGCCAAGTTCTCTTCCAAGACCTGCGACTCCCCCTACAACCAAGCTTCAATGACTACAAGCCGAGAGCTTCATCTTCCTCTACTCCAACGATGTGACCATCAAAACGAGCTCCATCAAATGCTTCACATGTGACGGCCGAGGCCACAAGTCCTTTAAGTGTACCAACAAGCATACCATGATCCTCAAAGACGACGGCACCTATGACTCTATGAGTGAAGACGAAATGGAAGCCCTTGAGCACGTGGCTATGCACCAGCAAGTGAATGAAGATGAAGATGACCAAGTCTTTTGTGACAATGATTCAAGCGCCGCTCTAGTTGTCTCCAAGGTCTTGACAAATGAACATCAACAAGGCGAAAACCAAAGATGCCATATCTTCCACACCAAGGCAGGCACCAATGGAAGGTCTGTGAAGGTCATAATCGACGGAGGAAGTGCCACAACTTGACAAGCAAAGAGCTACGTTCCAAGCTCCATTTGTTCATGATGAAGCACCCTCGCCCATACAAGGTCCAATGGCTTAGCGACTCCGGCATTATTCAAGTGGACCACATGGTTCAAGTTTCCTTCAAGATCGGAGCATAAGAAGACACTTTGGAATGTGATGTGGTTCCCATGTCCGTTTGCCATCTCCTTCTTGGACGACCATGGCAATTCGACCGCGGTGTCATCCATAATGGGCAGACCAATCAATATAGTTTCAAGATAAAGGGAAAGGAGTACGTGCTACGACCTATATATGTCACCAAGCCAAGTGATCACCGACAAGCAAGCAACCACCCATCATGGAGAGAATAGTGAGAGAGTGATCCACCCAAAAGGGAGTGAGAGCCACAAGCCCAAAATGAGTGCCTCCATGATGAGCGACAAGAAAAACTAATGTTATTCCCTACCAAAACTGAGTTGATAGAAGTGTGTGAGGACCCATCGAGTGTTATGCACTATGTCCTCTTGTACAAGGACGAGGCAACAACAACTAAGCACTCTCACCCTCTACCTTTAGTGTTGTCTAATATCTTGCAGGAATTCAAGGACGTCTTCCCCGATGAGCTACCTCTGGGACTACCTCCACTACGAGGCATCGAACACCGCGTCTACCTCATACCCGGAGCTCCTCTTCCTAACAAGGCACCATACCGCGTCAACCCGGAAGAAACCATGGAAATACAAAGGCAAGTACAACAACTCATTGAAAATGGGCATGTGCGTGAAAGCTTAAGTCCTTGTGCCGTACGGGTCAACTTAGTACCTAAGAAAGATGGTAGTTTTCGCATGTGTTACGATTGTAGACCCCTCAATGCTATCACCGTTCGTTATCGATATCCTATTCCACGCCTTGATGATATGCTAAATGAGCTTAGCGGAGCCACTATTTTCTCTCAAATTGATCTTAATAGTGGCTATTACCAAATCCGCATACAAGAAGGTGACGAATGGAAAACCGCATTTAAGACCAAATTTGGCTTATATGAATGGCTTGTTATGCCAATGGGCTTATCCGAAGCACCCGGTACATTCATGCGCGTCATGCATTTCGTTCTTCGCCCCTACATTGGCATATTTGTTGTGGTCAATTTGGACGATATTCTTGTCTTTAGCAAATCTCTCAAAGATCATGTCACCCATCTTAGAACCGTTTTGCAAACTTTTCGAAAAGAGCGCCTTCATGCTAATATGGAGAAATGCAAATTTGATGTGGACAAGCTTGTTTTCTTGAGTTTCGTTGTGTCTTCTAAGGGTTTTAATGTAGATGAATCTAAGATAAATGCTATTAAAACTTGGCCATACCATCCAGTTTGCAACAAGTGCAAAGTTTCCTTGGCTTAGACGGTTTCTATCGTAGATTCGTTAAGGATTTTAGCACCATTGCATCCCCCTTGCATGCCTTGAGTAAGAAAAATGCACCTTTTGTTTGGGGTCCGTCCCAAGATATCGCATTTTAATGAACTTAAGAATTTGCTTACTCATGCTCCCATGCTTGCATTACCCAATTTTGACAAAACTTTTGAAGTTCATTGTGATGCTAGTGGTCATGGCATAGGAGGTGTGTTAATGCAAGAAGAGCGACCTATTGCTTACTTCAGCGAAAAACTTTTCGGGGCGCAACTTAATTATCCCGTCTACAAGAAACTGCTATATGCCTTAGTGCGAGTTTTTCACGAGTGGAAACATAATTATCCAACCGGGCGTTCGACGACCCCCAGCACCCGGACGACCGAGGTCCACCAGACGACCGATACCACCATGTCCGAGCCAAAACATTAGAAGTATGGAAGCCTCCGGATGACCGATGGACCGGACGACCGACCCCAACCGTACGATCGACCAATCCTGAACAGAGCCGAAACATCGGGCGTCCGACCAGGACCAGACGACCGGGCCCTCGCGAACCATCGGATGACCGATGACGGTCGGACGTCCGACGCCTATGCGTGATCAAGTGTTGAGCCAAAGCCCACTTACCCCTTCGTGACACTGGACTATAAATAGACCTCCTCCTCCCTCTTTATTGGTTCATTGTGATAGCTCATATTTGAGATAGAGCTTTGCTCATCCTCTTGGTTATTTCTCCTTGGAGCTCACGACCTCTTCGGAGAAGATCCCCCAAGCGGATTCAAGACCCCATCATGGGAAGACCCTTCAAGACCTCCTCACGGAGAAAACCTTTTGTATTGTCCTTTGTTGACCTTGAATCATGTATCACTCTTTGTGTTCCAAGGATCTAGCATATGTGTGACCGAATCTTGTTGGTTGAGTGATTTCTCTTGTGTTTCCCCTCGTGTTCCTCTTGTTTTCACCTTGTGTTCTTCGTAGGATCCCCTCCAATCGTGAAAGATCGGACATCTAGGGTTCTACCCTACATCAGAAGGCCCCCAAGGAGAGGCCAGGCTCGCCGCCGCCCAAGGGAGGTCGTGGGCGACCCTGCAAACACAAGGCAACTCCAGCGGTGGCCCTTCGGGGGCGTGGGCGCGCCCCTTCAGCAGGCGGCGTCACCTCTTGCAGCCATGATGGTGCTTCCTCCTGCAGTGGGAGCTGCCGTAGACGGGGCGACCTCAGCGATGGGGGGAGGCGTGCGGCGATCGCGGCTACAGCGGCCACGTTCCCACTCGGCCGACGTGTCCCCAGAGTTTTTCGTGTGGTCGGAGAGGCCCGCGGGGATCTGGTTCCAGCTTCTGCTTGCGGGTGCGCTGGCGGTCGGGGGGCCTTGCGGCCTCTGGCTGTAGGCCGACGGCTGCTGCAGCAAGGCGTCATGGGTGGGGGTATAAAAGTCACCGCTGCTGGGAAGATGTTCTTGAACCGCGGGTGGCAGCCGTTTGCCCGCGTGCGGGGCTTGCATAGGAGGTGCACCCTCCACTTTAGGTACAACGGTGTCACGACCCTCTACGTCAAGGTTTTTGGGGAAGACAGCCAACGCTCGGGGTGCTGCCCGAAAAGTGACAACGACGATGACGGGTGTGATCTTGCCCTTGACGACGGTCGTGTCGCCTCCAGCAGCGACGGCTCCTCTTTCGGGGAGAGCACCAGCGACGGCGACTACGACGGGCCGTCGCATCACCGGGCTCAAACTGGGGAGGGTGACGAGCCATGCCGCTGTCGTGCTCCGGTGAAGCGGGAGGAGGACTCCGTCTGAGTTTGAGTGCTGCTGGAGTTGGGCCTCAAGAGCCGCTGTGGTTGGCTAGCCACTTTCGGTTTTTTTTCTGCCTCAAAAAAATGGGAGAAGGCCCCGCCAGGGCGTGTAATGAACCATGGTGCTTGCGCCATTATGCTATGCTTGTTATTTTTATATTGTGTCGTGATATCCGCGCTGCTACTGGGTGTGATTAGGATGACTTAGCTTGATGTGCTCGCAGTAGACTCCCATGTTGTGAGGGCGTGCCTTCCTAGGGTTTGGATTTCCCGCGTCTCCCTTTTTTTAGGGGCGTCTTCCAAGGGCTTACTTCTTGAAATCTCGAAAGCTCGAGAGTCGTTGGACCTCAGGGGGCGTCATGTAGCTGCAGGGTTAGAAGACCTCGTGGGGCGCCATATCTCGCGCAAGTCCCTGATGGGCTGGTCGTGGCTAGCACGTCACGTTGCAAGGCCCGGAGGCACGGACTTGAGAGGACATGCACACCCGTGAGCTCGTTTGAGAGCGTCATGCGAGGATTAAGGTGCGAAAGGCTAGGGCAGCAAGGCTTTGGTGAGGTGTCTTCGCGGGCGAGCCCAAGTGCACACACCGTACCCAGCCCCCGCATGTGGGATTTTCGAGGAAGAGCGACGGGCAACTGCCACTCTCCCTAAGACATGATTTCAAAGAGCGAACACTGAGGAGAAAAACATTCCCAACCCTTCAAAATAAAAGATGTGAAAGCTCCGAATTTTATTCAAGAAGTTGCGAACCAGCTACAGAAAAGCAAGCAAAAGAACGGCCGCGTCCAGTACCTACGCTAGTCTTCTTGTCTTCCCACCAGTGCGGAGCATGGGGCCTCCACTAGGACGTGGGTGGGAGCCCCTGTGAGGCCCAGGGGCGGCACTTAGGAGACTCCGAGGCGTGTATAGCCCCAACTCATTATTATGTGAGAGTGTCGCGAGCGGAGATCTTCATAGGCGCAGGGCCTTGGTCATGGGTAGATATTCCAGAGGTGCTGGATGTTCCAGGCTTTCTGGATGGGGACCCCACCCTGCATCTCCAGGCGCGTGGTGCCAGGCCTGGAGACACAGGTGATCCTGAACGGGCCCTCCCACATGGGTGAGAGCTTATGAAGCCCTTCCCTTGAGAGCACCCACCTTAGGAAGAGGTCACCCACCTCGAGAGTCCTGGAGCGGACGCTACGACAGTTATACCGCTGCAGCGCCTGCTGGTACCTTGTTGCACGGAGCAAGGCTTGGCGGCGGTGCTCCTCCCCAGCACGAGGTCCATCCCCTGCGAGGCGTCTTGGCGTGCCTCGTCAAACGCCAAGACCCGCGTGGAGCGATGCCTGACCTCATGAGGGAGGACCGCCTCGGCTCCGTAGACGAGGAAGAATGTAGTCTCTCCCATGGGCTTGGTCGCGATGGTGCGGATGGACCACATCACGCACTGGAACTCATCGAGCCACCCCCTACTGCATGCCTCGAATTTCTTCTTGAAGGTCCTCGCCTTGAGGCCCCACAGAACCTCCGCGTTGACGTGGTCAGCTTGGCCATTGCTTCACGGGTGTGCAACTGAAGCATAACATATCTGTGTTCCAAGGTTAGCACAATATGTTTTGAAAAGGTTGCTCGTGAACTAAGAGCCATTGTCAGTGATGGTGCGGTTGGGAACCCCGAAACGGCTCACGAGGCCCTTGATGAACTTGACGGCCAAGCCGGCTGGGATGGTGCGGACGGCCTCCACCTCCGCCCACTTGTTGACCTTGTCAATGGTGACGTGGAGGTAGCGGTAGCCCCCAGGCGCTCGAGGGAACGGGCCCAGGATATCCAACCCCAGACCACGAACGTCCATGAGAGCGGGATGGCCTGGAGGCCCTGAGCGGGCTAGTGGATTTTCTTTGCATGGAGTTGACAAGTCTCACAAGACCTTACCAATTCGGTGGCATCATTGAGCACCGTGGGCCAGTATAATCCGCTGCGGAACGCTTTACCCATGAGGGTGCGCGACAAGGAGTGATGCCCGTAGTCCTAGCCATGTATGTCGGCCAGCAGCTCGCATCCCTGCTAGCTGGAGATGCATCATAGAGAAACATCGTTCAGGCGCTTTCACTAGAGCTCACTGTCCTGGATGCAGTAGGCAGTGGCCTCGCGAGCCACATGCTCCGCGTCTTCCTCCTTCTCTGTCAAGGCACCCCGGAGTAGGTACGCCTTGAACTCCTCGGACAAGCACCCCTCTCGAGGCTCGAGCGCAAGAAGCAGGCGGAATCCCGAGGTTGGGCCGCAGGATGGGGTGCCCGAGGGGGCGCCGGGGGCCACTCCTCCCAAGGCGACGCATGTCCCACAATGGGGGGAGCCGCTGATGGCTTGAAAAGCCGCTCCTCAAAGACGCCAGGCTCCTGAGATTGTCGCCGGGACGCCCTCTTGGGGATGTCATCCACCTACTTGTTCGTGCCGCGCGGTACGTGCTGCAATTCCAAGCCCAAGAACCGTTTCTCAATTTTGCATACCTCCTCGAGATATGCCTTCATGTGCTCGTCCATTGGCCTGTACGCTTTGTTGGAGAAGTTGACGAGGAGCTGGGAGTCGCCCCTGATGGTGAGGCACCTAACCCCCAGAGCCGCCGTAACTTTGAGATCGGCGATTAGGCCCTCGTATTGTGCGATGTTGTTGGAGACCTTCTCGCCGTACTGGAAGCAGAGCTGCATGGCGTAGTAGAGCTTATACTGGGTGGACGAGATGAGCACGGCTCCAGCCCCCACGCCTTAGTTGATGACCCAACCATCTGGTGCCTCATCTCCGGGTGCGAGAGAACAGTCCTCGCTCACTTCTCGGCCCAGGGCGTCGGTCCACCCTGCCACAAAATCAGCGACGGCCGCACACTTGATGATCCTGGTGGTGCTAAATTCCAACTGGAATGCCTGTAGCTCAATGTTCCATTCGGCAACGCTTCCCGCAGCGTTAGGACTCCGGAGTACCCTCTCCAGGGGTTAGGCTGAGACAACCTTGATGTGGTGGCCTTGGAAGTAGTGACATAGTTTCTGGAAGGCAACAAGGAGTGCGAGCAAGAGCTTTTTTAGCATGGGGTAGCGCGCCTGCGCATCACACATTACCATGCTGACGAAGTACACAAGATGCTCGATGAGGGAGGAGGCGTCGGTGGGGTCCTATCCCTCCTGAGGCTGGGAATCCCAAGAGCTTTGTGACCTGGCGGGGCAGTCGTGGCCTCAGGAGCGCCATTCTCGAGAGCCCCGCTGACTAGAGGGAGCGCCAAGGCCTCAGGAGTGCCATCCTGAGGCTGCGGCGTCTTGGTCGTGTGCGGGGCGCTGTGTCGCGCGCCCTTAACCGGACGCTCTTCCTGGACCGCCACGAGCACCGCGCTGGCAGAGTGAGGCGTGGCGGCTAGGTAAAGCACTAGGGGTTCGAGAGGACACGACGCTACCTTCTCCGACTGGCTGGTGAGGTGCCTCTTGAGGTCTTGGAAGGCCACTTCGGACTCCGGAGTCCACTTGAACGAGCCCTTCTTTTTCATCATCTTGAAGAAGGGGAGGGTGCACTCACCGAGCTTGGAGATGAAGTGCCCAAGCGAGGTTACGCAACCAGCCAGCTTCTGCATCTCCTTGAGGGTTTGCGGTGGGCTCAACTTTTCTATGGCCTTGATTTTCTCCGTGTTGGCTTCGACCCCCCTGTGCGACACTAGGAAGCCCAACAGCTTGTTGGACGGGATGCCAAACACGCACTTTTCTAGCTTGAGTCGCAAGTTTACCTTGCGTAGGCTGGCGAACGTCTCTTCTAGATCTTCAACAAGGGTTCTCGCCACCCGAGATTTCACCACTATGTCGTCGACGTATGCCTCGGCGTTCCTCCCAAGCCGCCGACCTAGAGCTATGTGCATCAGCCGCTAGAAGGTCGCTCCAGCATTGCTCAGCCCGAACGGCATGCAGGTGTAGCAGTACACCCCGCACGGGGAGAGGAAAGCCATCTTTGAGGGAGTCCTGGATTAAGGGGTCCTCGGATGGCTGGACTATGTAGCGTGGGCCGGACTGTTGGGCCATGAAGATACAAGACAAAAGACTCTGTCCCGTTTCCGGATGGGACTATCCTTGGCGTGGAAGGCAAGCTTGGCGTTTGGATATGAAGATTCCTTTCTCTGAAACAGACCTTGTACAACCCTACTCCCCTCCGATGTCTATATAAACCGGAGGGTTTAGTCCGTAGAGGCAATCATAATCATACAAGCTAGACTTTTAGAGTTTTAGCCATCACGATCTCGTGGTAGATCAACTCTTGTAATACTCATATTCATCAAGATCAATCAAGCAGGAAGGTGGGTATTACCTCCGTAGAGAGGGCCCAAACCTGGGTAAACATCGTGTCCCCCACCTCCTGTTACCATCAACCTCAGACGCACAGTTCAGGACCCCCTACCTGAGATCCACTTGTTTTGACACCGACATTGGTGCTTTCATTGAGATTTCTGTTACGTCGTCACCAAAAGGTTTGATGGCTCCGTCAATCATCTACAACAACGTAGTCCAGGGGGAGGTCTTCCTCCCCGAACAGATCTTTGTATTCGGAGGCTTCGCACTACGGGCCAACTCGCTTGGCCATCTTCAGCAGATCGACAGCTATGCCCCTAGCCATCATGTCAGGTTTGGAATCTTGAATTACATTGCCGATATCCGAGGATACTTGATCTTCGACGGATTCGAGCCCATGGCTGCCGCTCCCTGTCACCATGATGAACATGACCTAAATCTGTCATCGGAACGTGCCCAGGAGATAATGCCTGTAACTACTCTGGCCTTAGATGCAGAGCAAACTGCGCCGTCCGAGGATGGGAAGCTCAACTCTGCTGCGGAGGCCGCAGTCTCAATGGCGTTAGAGCCGCACACATATCCAACCTCGAGCGGGGCATGTGTCATCGTAACCTCGGATTCGTCTCCGGCCATAGGTTCGGAACTACGTGCATCCGCGCCCACGAACCTGATCAGGCACCGATCATTGAATTCAGTTCCGTGGACATCTTCCGGCTCTCACATTTAGGCGATGTGCTAAACTCATTAAAAGCCCTCTCCTTATCAGGGGACTCTCATTCCAAACTATATCTGGTTTGGATTGCAAGCTGAGAACAGAGAATTCCGCTTCCCACCCACCACCCACTTCATAGGCACTGTCGAAGACTTAACCGACATGCTCGATTACGACTCCGAAGACATCGACGGTATGCACGACGATGCCAGAGAGGAGCAGGCACAAAAACCACCGCTTATAGGGCACTGGACAACCACCTCCTCGTATGACATATACATGGTGAATGCACCCAAAGGGAACAATGGCGAGAATGAAAAGGATCCGGTCGAGGATAAGCCTCCTGAGATATAGCCAAAGCACCGACGTCAGTGGCGCCGCTCTAAACAACGCCGTGGGAAAAACAACAATACCGGCACAGGAGAAAATAATCCGGACGATGCCGAAGACAATGAAGACCCCGCAGAGCCAACCCCCGAACATGATTAACGGGAGGATGGGCGAGTCAGCCCCAATGAAAAGGCCGCTAACGAAGACTCGGAGGACAGTAGTTATCATGCACCCTCCGAGGATGGGGCGAGCCTCGATGACGAAGACTTTATCGTGCCTGAGGAGCCCGTCGATCAGGAGCGCTTTAAGCGCCGGCTAATAGCCACTGCAAGGAGCCTGAAAAAGAAGCAGCAACAGCTTCAAGCTGATCAAGATCTACTCAATGACAGATGGACTAATGTCCTGGCAGCTGAGGAATGTGGCCTCTAGCGCCCAACCAAAAGTTACCCGAAATGCAAATTGCTACCCAATTCAATGAAGAGGCGCTGGAGCCCGTCCTACCAGCGCGTAATGTGGCTGACCGACCACCACGTGGCCGGGCTAAAGCGGCAACTCAAGCTGAATAACAGCCCGCACTACCTCGCTGTAAAAACAGAGACACAACAGCTCGGGGATACACATATGACCTGCGGCATGACCTGGAAAACAGAGCAGGATAGACCAGATTGATCTATGGATCACGGGGGCATGCCCCGAGGTGCGATGATGGCCATCCGGCCATACGTGACAAACATAACCACGCCCGGACCAAAAACCGCAGACGAACTCCATCTGAGCTACGTTGCAACTTCGCCTGATATAGAGGCGCCGCACACCCCCTTTGCTTCACTGATGAAGTAATGGAACATGAATTCCCTAAAGGGTTCAAACCCGTGAACATCAAATCATATGATGGGACAACAGACCACGAGCTATGGATTGAGGATTTTCTTCTCCATATTCATATGACCCGTGGTGATGATTTTCATGCCATCACATACCTCCCGCTAAAACTCAAGGGACCTGTTCGGCACTGGTTGAACAGTTTGCCCGAAAACTCAATTGGCAGCTGGGAAGACTTGGAAGACGCCTTCCTCGACAACTTCCAGGGTACATATGTCCAACCTCTAGATGCCGATGACTTAAGTCACATAGTTCAACAGCCCGGAGAGTCAGCTAGGAAATTTTGGACTAGGTTCTTAACTAAAAAGAACCAGATCGTCGACTGTCCGGATGCCAAAGCCCTAGCAGCCTTTAAACATAGCATCCGCGACAAATGGCATGCCCGACACGTCAGCCAAGAAAAGCCGAAGTCTATGGCAGCCCTCACGATGCTTATGACCCGCTTCTGCACGGGCGAGGATAGCTGGCTAGCCCGTAGAAATAACAATACAAGTGAACATGGCACTTCTAAAGCCAGGAATAGCAATGGCAAGCCCCGGCACAACAGACACGGCGGTCAACACCGGATTCAGTGGCTCGAAGTCCGGTCAGCGGAAGAAGTCATATAAAAGAAACAATCCGGGCTCATCCAGCTTGGACCGCATACTCGATCGTCCATGTCAAATCCACGGCACTCCTGATAAACCAGCCAATCATACCAATAGAGACTATTGGGTTTTTAAATAGGCCGGCAAGTTAAATGCCGAGAACAAGAAGAAGGGGTCGCAAAGCGAGGACGATGACGAGGAGCCCCAGCCACCGAACAAAGGGGGACAGAAGAGGTACCCCGCCCCAAGTTAAAACGGTGAACATGATATACGCTACCCATATCCCCAAGAGGGAGCGCAAGCGCGCACTCAGGGACATCTATGCGATGGAGCCAGTCGCCCCAAAGTTCAACCCATGGTCATCCTGCCCGATCACCTTCGATCGCAGGGACCATCCGACTAGTATCCATCATGGCGGTTCAGCCGCACTGGTCCTCAACCCAATCATTGATGGATTCCACCTTACGTGAGTCCTCATGGACGGCGACAGCAGCCTGAACCTGCTTTATTAGGATACAACGCGCAAAATGGGTATCGATCCCTCAAGGATCAAGCCCACAAAAACCACCTTTAAAGGAGTCATACCAGGAGTGGAGGCCCGCTGTACGGGCTCAATTACACTGGAGGTGGTCTTCGGATCGCCGGACAACTTATGAAGCGAAGAGTTGATCTTCGACATCGTCCCCTTCCGCAGTGGCTATCACACACTGCTCGGACAAACCACATTTGCTCGATTCAATGCGGTGCCACACTACGCTTATCTCAAGCTCAAGATGCCCGGACGATGCGGTGTCATAACAGTCAATGGAAACAAGGAACGCTCCCTCCATACCGAGGAGCACATCGCTGCCCTCGCAGCAGTAGCACAGAGCGGCCTTTTCAGGCAGAACCTTAATTCGGCGGCCAAGCTCCCGGACACTGTCAAACGAGTCCGAACTACTCTGCAGCAGGATAGTCCAGCTCGTTAAGAGCTGACTAGCAATTCGGCCTCCGTCCCAGTCCTGACCAAACGGCGGCATTCGTACCGCACGTACATAACTACGCACTCAAAATAGCATGGGCATAGACGGAGGCATAGCTAGATCGTGGTCCATAATACGGCTCAACCTCCCCTGGACCCACACACTTTCACTTTTTCTTTTTCTTTTCAGGTTTGTTTTTTCTCCCCAGGCCTTTCCTGGTGGCCTGATTGTTAGACCTATCAAGGGACGGATACACCAAGACGGCAAGAAGCATTGACGTATAAGGGAATTTCCAGGCTGTCTCTTCAAACAATTATTATGCCTGTTTTAAGGACCCGCACGCAGCTCTCCCTTGGTTGTGGCATGTTAAATAGCCCTATTGCTTATCGCACTACTTGTAAAATATGCTTCGACATATTAATCAAACTATAACGGAAAATAGTGTGCGACCCAATTTCTGTGGCACTAGCCTATTACTTCATTTTTTCTTGATATTCTTATCAATTGCACCCGTACACTCTGGTACGCCTTAATTTGCCAGGGGCTTCATCACGCCCCATAATACGGCAACAAAGTCCGAACACTTTTTTACAGTATAGTTCGGCACCCCGAACTTTAGCATTATATGCATCGGCTCCGAATCATGTCTTTGGTCAATAGTTGGGTTGCCCGGCACCTGTGCTTACTACCTTACGTTCTGCTATATCGTCTAGGGTAGTAAAGGGAGAACTTTTGCGATTGTGTCCTGGTTTATCCGGATGAGCACCTCATTAGAGAAAGCCGAAAACTGACTGTCATGATGCGGCGTGAGCCGGTCAGCTGTTCGAGAGGTTACAAATCTTTTGCGATTTTTCCCGCATTATGTGATGAATCGGTTTTTATCCGATCAGGTGTTTACAGCACCCCAAGTTCGCACTTACTAATACTAGGGGTTGCGCCTACATTTCTATTTGTCAAACTCCTATGGTTAAGTGAGGATGATAAAGCCACATAGTCCGATTGCCTGGTTCGTTGCGCTAAACACCTCCTTTAAGGACCAAACTCTGTGACAAAGAGTGTTTAGATTCATCCCGAATAACCCCGTACTACCTACGTGGGGGCTGAAGCAGACGACTACCCAACTCTCAGATTTAACAAAATGGCCGCACAGGAGGTAAAATTTTAAATAACAGGCATTATATTACATAACGGCTCTGTTTTATAATACAGGAAGGGACAATATGAATGACTTCATTCAAAGACAATGTTTTTTGAACACTGCCCCTCTACAATGCGGGATCGCTCAAGGACATCGTCAAAATACCGCTTGGGCGAGTGGTGCTCCTTGCCCGCAGGCGGTCCCTCGGTCACAAGCTTCATGGTGTCCATCTTCACCCACTGCATCTTGACTCGGGCGAAGGCCATTCGCGCGCCTTCAATACAGACCGACTGCTTGATGCCATCAAGCTAAGGGCAAGCATTAACCAGCCGCTTCACGAGCCCGAAGTAGCTGCTGGGTATGGCTTCGGCAGGCCATAGCCAGATTATTAAATCCTTCATGGCTAGTTCGGCCGCCCTATGTAGTTCGACCAGCTGTTTTAGCTGATCGCTGAAGGGCACCGGATGTTCTGGAGCAAGGTATTGCGACCAAAACAGCTTCTCCATGGAGCTCCCCTCTTTCGCTCGGAAGAACTTCGCAGTGTCTGAAACGTTGCGCGGCAGATCCGCAAACGCCCCTGGAGAACTCCAAATCTGGGTCAATAAGAGGTACATTTTCTTCATATATTTGCTCTGCATATTAAAGGCCTTATCCGCCACAATTTTTCTGGCCTCCTGGAGTTCCTGGAGGGCGCCCTGGGCTTCAACCCAGGCATCGTGTGCGCTTTGGCAGGCCTTGGCAAGTTTGGACTCTTGATCCATAATGTTGCGCTCCAAGGAATCTCATTTCTTCACGGCGTTCTGGAGCTCGTGTTGGACCTCACTGACCCTGGCCTCATGCTTTTCACGAGCGGCTTGTGCCTTGGCCGCTCTCTCCTCGGCCTCGACCAGCGCCTTTTTGAGGGCCTCCACCTCGTCCACCGCTCCTACAAATAAAATGGCACTATGGTCATTACAAATCATCTATCGTTTCTGATATACATACCTTGTTTATCCTCTGGCTGCTTTTTCACGCGGCTGAGCTCTTCCTTGGCCCGCTCCAGATTCTGCTTCAGTTTGGAAACCTCAGCAGTATGAGAGGTTGCAGCCAGTAACGACATCTGCTTGTTCACATTGACTCATCTGGTTAGTCTCCTATGAAACTTGTTTGATCCTCTGTGCGACTTTTCTTTTCAAACACCGGACAGTGTCTCAGGGGCTACTGTCTATACTGTGACATTCTTTTTACATAATTGTGTTGCTTACCTCAAAGCCTGTTAGAAGGCTTGTGCAGGCTTCAGTCAGTCCGCTCCTCGCGGACTGAATCCTCTCAACCACTGTACCCATAAGGGGACGACGTTCTTCAACAATGGAAGCACTTCGCAGCACTTCCATTAGGGTGTCTGGCGCCTCTGGCTGGACAGAGGTCACCGGCGGAAATGGCGCACCTCCTCCTTTTGAAGGATGCTGCTTGCCGGGTTCCGGAGCCGCATAGGTCTCCGGGACCGTATTCGGCTGGGGGACGAACTGAATGTGGCCCCCATCGCCAGTCTCCATGGGGATTTGCTGCCCCATGTGTCCAGCGGCTGAGGGTTTACCCTCCGGCACCGCCCTGACGGCCTCTTGAGTCTCTCCCTGGCCCGGGATCCTTTGGGACAACACCTCGGTGTCACCCATGGCCTTGGGAGAGGAGGCCGCCGGAAGGGACCCGCTGTCCATCGCCCGCGGGTCCAGCGAATCCCCCGAAGATATGGATCGCTCGAGGTCCAACCGAGCCGGACTGCAAATGCACGATTCAACATGTTAAGACTATGAAGTAGAGAGGCCGGATATATGAATGCATCCGGGTTTTTGAGTACTCACGATTCGGCCAGGGGCTTGTCTCGGGGGCGCCGCTCTCGGATGTTGTCGGCGTCCCACACAGAGTTATCCATGAGGGAGCCCTTCCCCCTCTTGGACGCCTTTGCCTCCATATTTGTGGAGGCCGCCCTTTTCTTCCTTCCCCCCTCAGGGGGAGAGTTGCTTTCCTCCTCCTCTTCGTCCTCAACGGCGCAGGAGTGAGTCTCGGTGTCCTCGGACGTCATGTCCAAAGCACCCTTGCGACGGAGGCTGCCTCTGGTCCCCTTGGCCTTCTTCCTGGCCTTCTTCTCTGGCGCTTGATAGGGTAGCGGAAGCAGCATCTTCATTAGAAATGGAATTGCTGGGTCTTCGGGCAGTGGAGCCGGATAGTGAATCCGCTCCGCCTTCTTTGTCCAGCCCTGAGAGAATCAATAGGGAGGCTTAGGCGTCTTCCTCGAGTATGCAAGTAAAGGATACACCTTGAAAACATGAAGAAACTTACCGGACAAGCGGGATAGGCCAGGTCGTGCCCGCGGTCCTCGGTCGTATCCGGCCATGTCTCGCTGGACGTGAAAAGCACCTTCCAGTTGTCTTCGTGCGTAGTGCCGAAGAACTACTGCAAGGTCTGGTGCTTGGTCGGATTGTACTCCCACAAATAGCAGGTCAGTCTTTGACACGGAAGGATCCGGCGAGCAAGCATCACCTGGATCACATTGACAAGCTTGATATTCTTGTCTATCATGCTCCTGATGCGTGTCTGAAGCGCTTTCAGCTCGTTCGACGAAGACCAGTCCAGGCCCTTCTCTAGCCAGGAGGTGAGCCGCATCGGGGCTGCAGACTGGAATTCGGGAGCTGCAGCCCAGGTGGTGCCACGCGGCTCTATGACGTAGAGCCACTTCTGTTGCCACCCTTTGGTGGTCCCCACGAAGGAGCCTTCGGGCCATGTGACATTGGGCATCTTGCCCACCATGGCGCCTCCGCACTCTGCGTGTTGGCCACTCACCACCTTCGGCTTCACATTGAAGATCTTTAACCACAATCTGAAGTGGGGTGAGATGCGGAGGAAAGCCTCGCACACGACAATGAATGCCGAGATGTTAAAGAAAGAATTTGGGGCCAGATCGTGGAAATCCAACCCATAGTAGAACATGAGTCTGCGGACGAACGGGTGGAGAGGAAATCCCAACCTGCGGACGAAGTGCGGGATGAATACTACCCTCTGATGTGGCTCCGGGGTGGGGATGATCTGTCCCATGGCCTTAAGCCGGTGGGCGATTTCCTTGGCCAAATACCCAGCCTCCCGGAGCTGGGTAATGTCCTTCTCCTTAACAGAGGAGGCCATCCACTTGCCCTGCGCTCCGGATCCTGACATGGTGGGAGTATTTTCCTGGGGCAGAGAAGATGAGAACTTGGGCACTGGATCTTGAGAATGGGGGAGGCAGAGAGAGAGAAGGCGTGGGTGAAAGGGGTAAATCCTTACCTCTTTATATAGGCAGTGAATATCAATCGTCTCCTGTCACGCCCAACATGCGATACTATCCTAAAGAGACTCGAAGGTCCCACCAAGGATAGAACCGCATATTGATACGCTTTTGCAAGGTAGTAACATAGTTTAGGGATATGTGTATGTTACTCTCCACTGTGGCTAGTCTTATAGGGCTCAATTCAAAAATCTAATCAACCAAGGTAGATGATGAGTGATGGAATAATTTTTGTAGTTTGTAAAAGCACTCAATTAATGCACTTGTTTTTCTCAAAGAATTGTGTTTACCAATACCTGTATGTATGAAGTACATGCATTGGTCAATGCACTTAAAATTAAAATATTATGGGGAATAATCAAATTGAGACTTATAAAATGGGAAACCTAAATATTGAGACAAGTCCTATAAATCGAAAAGGAGGGAGTATATCTAAGTTACATTATCGCTGGGCTGGACAACTGAGCTGTCATTTATTTGTAACCTCATCGAATGTAGGTCTTCTTTGAAATATATGTAAATCAACAATAATATTTTTAAAGAAATTTGAAACTGAACTCAGTTTTTATGACATGGTCAAAAAAAGATTTTCGGTAGTTCAAACAGAGGGCTTCAATGATTTAGACAAAGGGCTTCATGCAAAGCACACAGACACGATTGAAACGTATGATTTTAGTATTTTGAACACGAACCATAGTTTGCCCTAACATGTCAGCTTATTGGGTCAATGTTAGGGCATGGCCTTGATAAAAATGTTATACTCATAACCTTAGGCCAACTCCACCGCGTGACCCTAAACGGACGTCTGTTTAGGCTGGATTTCTCCCTTTGGGTAGGGCGATAAGGTCGTGTCCGGGCCTGTTTTGGGATGCTATGGCCGTGCGCCCAGCGCGCAGCCGCATCCGTTTGCCCCATCCCGTCCGCCAGGGCCTAAAATGCCCATATTTTCATATCAAAACTAGTTTGCACGTCCAAATATTAATTGTTTGAAAATTAAAATAGTTTTACAACCCAATCGAAATTGTCTCTAATAAAAATAGTTTTACAACCAAATCGAAATTGTCTTGAATGAACATAAAATGAAACAATACATCTATTGGTTGCCAATATGATCCCACACGTGCTCAACCAAGTCATTTTGAAGATCCAAATGAGTGTGCCAATCACGCAGCTCACGATGGAACTGGACAAACTGGTCAAGCGTGGCCGGTTCTTGGTGCAGGGGATCAACATTGTCAACTTGAAAATCAAATCCTTGGTCGAAGATACTGTCATCACGCTCGTCGTCGACGATCATGTTGTGCATGAACACAGAAGCAGTCATCACCTCCCAAATCTTCCTTTCATCCCATGACAGTGCAGGGTATCGAACGATACCCCATCGGGATTGAAGCACAACAAAAGCATGTTCCACATACTTTCTAGCACTCTCTTTCATTTGGGCAAACGTCTCTCTTCTCACCTTGGGGCTTCGAGATTATCTTCACAAAAGTTGACCACTGAGGATATATACTGGTGGCCGTTGATCTCAAAGTTGACAGGTGGGGAGTGGCCTTCTGCAAGCCTTGCGAAGACTGGAGAATGTTGTAGCACGTTGATATCATTGTGAGAACCTTCCATGCCGAAGAAAGAATGCCATATCCAAAGATCTTGCGAAGCCACCGCTTCTAATATGAAAATGCAAACTTTAACATGCCCCTTGTATTGGCCCTGCCAAGCAAATGGACAGTTCTTCCACTCCCAGTGCATACAGTCTATGCTGCCAAGCATGCCTGGAAAGCCTCTCGCTGCGTTGGTTGCCAACAATCTCTCTCTATCAGCAGCAGTTGGCTGCCTCAAGTACTCAGGGCCAAACACCTCGATCACAGACTGGCAGAACTTGTACATTGACATCAGACATGTTGTCTCACTCATACGCACATACTCATCCACCAGATCGCCTGGAATTCCATATGCAAGCATGCAGATGGCCGCAGTGCATTTCTGGTAAGAGGAGAATTCAAGCTTGCCAAGGGCATCCGTCTTGCACTCGAAGTATGGGTCATGAGCAACCACACCCTCTCAGATACGATTGAACACATGCCTTGCCATACGAAAACGGCGATGGAATTTATCCGGCTTGAAGAGCGGGGTGTTCGCGAAGTAATCCACATAGAGTAGGGCATGGCCTCTCTCCCTGTTGCGGTTCAGGTTGGGAGCAGGGCCAGGGACTGACCCCCTATAATGAGGAAGCTGCCATTGAGTTTGGTCGTGAACCACCAGTGCAGCCACCACAAGATCTTCATCATCCGATGACGAATTGTCCGATCAACACATGAAGTGGTGGAAGAAAAACTCATCACCACTGTCCATACCTTTGAGCACAAAGTGTCGAACACCTTGCGGTCGTGGTGGCAAAGTGGCCCTAATGAACACCTCGACGCAGGTGTGGTTGGCGGTCGTCTACTAGCCGCTCTGGAGCACTCGTGGGAAGCTGTCGTGGCCGTCGTGGTAGGTCGCCTGCGGTCGTATCCCCTCTGCTGCCGGCTATGACGGCTACGACCAAACCTCCTTCGATCGACGGCCTAAACTACAGCAAAACCACGGGCGTGGTGGCGGCCATGTCAAGGCGTGGTTGGCTATGGACGGCTGGGGGCTGCGTGGAGAAGGCGGCCGGAGAATAGTGGCGGCGCCATCGCCGGGGCGGGGCGGGGGAGGGGGATGGAGGCGTTGGAATCGAATGGGACAACTTGTGTCCCCGACAGGCGGGCCACAAGGGGTAAGGGCGTGCGGCGAGCCCGTCCACGCGATGTCCGTTTCATCCCAAACTCGGCGCAAGTTTGGCCCTGGGATGGGTCGAAAACGGACGGATTTCGGACATTTGTCCGTTTGGGGCCGCACGTTGGGCCGCGCTATTCGTCCGTTCTACCCCAAACGGACGCACCCGGACAAGATGGGGTCGTGCGGTGAAGATGGCCTTACCCATGACATGTTGGGTAGGGTTTGGACACAACCCATGGACATGAAATGAGTGCATATATTGCCAGAGAAGTGACTATTTTTTTGGTAATCTCAAGATGGAATTGTAGTACCTTAAAGAGCATCTCTAGTTGCCCAAAAAAAATCCAATTTTTTCGCATCCTTCGATGAACAATATATGAGCTCCAATGACTACCTTAAACACAAAAAATATGTGGTCCCGTTTTAGGGCTGCCCAAAAACTAGTCCCAAGTGATGTATATTTGCATCACCCGGCTACGTGCCCAAACACATGAGCTCCAACAGCTGTCCTTTAGGGCTGCCCAAAAACCAGTCCCAAGTGATGTATATTTGCATCACGCGGCTATGTGCCCAAACACAAAACCGGCTGCCGATCCGCGACCTCGTGGCGGAAACTTCCAGCCGCAGCCGCGCACGTGCCCGCTTCCCTTTTCGGTGCGTAGTCTTTGCCAAATCTCCCGACTTTCAGTCGTAGTATCGTCATCACCAAATTTGTAGGCTTACGGCCACCGCCTACCGCGGCACACCGTGTCATCTCAGGTCTAGCACCCCATGCCTCTCTTTGATTGGCGCATCCGTCACATCGTCGCCACCAAACTCGCAGCTCGCCGCCTCCACCGCCATGAAATCCGATCGCCTACGCCCTCGCTGTCACCAAATCCAAGGCCGTCAACCCTCACGCCACAAATCGACCGCCACCTCCTCTCTCTCCGACCATTAGGAACTTCTGTTGCTGGGATCCACCGTGCCATGCTTCACCAACCAAGGAGCTCCATTAGCTTCCACGACATCCGTCGATGGGACTCCGGCTATTTCTCGGCCGAGATCATGTAATAGGGCATGTTGTATTGGCTCAGCACGTATGACTCGTCAGACGTCGCCACCCATGCCTTCGACAAAGCGTGTTTGTGGCTCGGACGACCAAAGAGAGACTTGAACTTCTCAGATATCGAAACTTAGGCAGACGCGGAGCTCATTGGTCCCGAGATAGATATGAAGACCGTAGCGGAGGAGACATAAATTGATGCGGATCATTTTACAGCCATCCCCGTGGACCTACCTATGTCTCCCACGACACCACTTGGACCAATGACAAGAGGTCGAGCAAAGGCTATTGAAGATAAGGTGAACTCGCTCCTCTCTGAACTTATACATTGTTCATGTGAGACAAGGCTACTACCTCAAGCGGAGACCCTATGCGTGATCAAGTACTTAGAGGGAAGCCACGGAGCAACTACATCCAACGACCAAGATGACGAGGACACCAAGTACAAGGAACAAGAAGAGGAGTTGCAAGAAAATCTCCAGCCATCGGATGACTGAGACTTGTCAGACATCCAACTCCTGAAGCTCCCGCTAGCCCAAGTCCCAGCCAACAAAGTCTACAATGGCCGGACGTCTGACGCTCACCAGACAACCGACAACCTACAACGGCCGGATGCCCGACCACTACCGGAAATCCGACACCTGCGGATCAGAGCCAAAACGTCAGAAGTCCGAGCTCCTCCGGACGACCGGCGCATCGGACGTTCGACCCCAACCGGAAATCCAACATCGCCCATCCAGAGCCAAAACGCCGGACGTCCGGACCCCCACCAGTGACCGAACGTCCGATAACTGTCGGACAACCGATGCCTGTCTATGTACAACGCATTGGGCCGAGGCCCATGTACCCCTTCATCCACATAGACTATATATACTCCTTCTCCTCTCTCTTTGTAGGGTTAGCATTGGTTTTAGATCATATGAGAGATAGAGCTTTGCTCATCCACTTGACACCTACTCCATTGGAGGCCAAGCCCTCCATCTAGGAGAAGATCCCCCAAGTGGATTCAAGCCATCCATCTAGGAGAAGACCCCCTACTGGATTGAAGACCACCTCTTGGATAAGAACTAGCTACTTGTATCTTTCCTTTGTTATCTTTGGATCTTTTGATCTCTACGTGTTCATGGATCTAGCATATGTGTGATTGGATCAAGTCAATTTGAGTGTGTCCTATTGTTTTCCCTCATGTTCTTCGTTTTCCTCGCGGGACACCCTCCAAATTGTGAAAGATCGGCCTTAGGGTATCCACCCTACATCATCTTGGTATCATGAGCCAAGGTTGATCATGATTTTGGAGCTTCCCCTTTTTGTTTTCTAGCCTAATTTTGTGGATTTCGTCCTAAATTCAAAAATTCCCAAAAAATAGCCCCTAATTTTTTTGTGATTTGTTGGTGTGATGAAGTTTTGTTGGATTTGATTCATGGATTTGATGTGTTGCAGGTAGATCTAGCTTTCCCCCATCACCCCCCATTTCCATCAACAAATTCGTCCATTTTTTTCCAAAATTTGCCCCTCCACCACGAACCCTAGATTTCATCCCGTTCCCGAAATCGCCCAGGCACCGGATGCTTGACAGCCACCGGACATCCGACCACCACCAATCGCACGACCCATCTCGGAAGTCCGATTGAACCTGACGAAACTAAAATTTTCCCCTCAAAAATTTTCAGCCACCCACTACACCTTCCGCACCACCATTCCCATAACCCCACATTGCATTGCAGCATACCACCACTTCTTTTTGCAACCACCATCGCTTACCCGCTACCAACTATGACAATTTTGCTACTTTTGGCCTTTGAGAATTTGAGTTGCTTTTCCCGTTTCCTAATGTGTTTCGGCTACTTAGGGACAGTTCGACATCGACATCACTGCCGCCCATCTTTGTCATCGACCTCGACCTCTTAATCATTTTGACACCATCCACCATAAGCAAGAACGGTAACCTCGACGACACTCGTACACTACCCTTGCCATTGTATTGTCAACCCCATAGACCATTTTCATGTCACTTACCCATCAAGACTAACCTTCGAGTATTGCCGGCAAAGTTACTTGTGCACACTAGTGATCATTGCATATATCATCATATTGGTATAAATATCTTGGTATCATCTCTTGTGTCACAAGGTTGTCATTGCAATTACACGATAGCTACCTTGGTTCATCAAGTTTTGCATGAGAAAGATCTCAAAAGAGAAAGAGCCAAACAAGCTTTCAAGCAAAAGACAAAGATAAGCAAATAGCTTTTAAGCAAGAACCATAGCATCATACTACATTAAGATTGTTATACTCGATGATCTTGGATCATATCACCGGAACACCATACATATAGCATACTTGGGATAGAAGTCATTGCATTTTTGCTTTGTAGGTTGTGCACAAGTCTCGTATCCGCCGATTGTGCAATCGTGCTAGCGTCTCTCTTGTGTTGTGTAACAAGAGCATTTACCGTGGATTCCATATTTTGAGCTCATTTTTGGTTGCATGACCCCATTTATCTTTCCGTGGGTGTGTTTCCGTGTGCCACATATTGCTATTGGTCTACTTGTTGCACTTGCAAATTTGAGAATCTTTTCCACCATCCTCACCAAGCTCCACCAAAGGCTTTATTTGTGTAGGTGTGAGAATTGACGAGATCCGGTACCAATTGTGCTATTTCCTTGTTACACTATTCAGTGATCATTGATCCATTTTCAACATCAGGTACATTTGGTAGTTCTTTTCATTCTCCTCTCCACGCACATTTGCTTGCGATGATGGATAGGCCAACTACTTCTTCAAACCCACTATTCATCGAGCAAGATGAGGACCCGAACACCTACGTCACCAAGAACCACCTCTTCAGCGCACAGAGCTTTGCATCAAGAACAACAAGCATTGAGCGACCGCATCGACAACCTCGCCACCGGCTTGTGACAATCCGAGCAACTTACAAGAGACTACTTCGACAAAAAGCTCGACGGACAAAAACAAGAATGGACGAGATTCGAGCTTTGTTGGTCACCCGCTCTTCTACCTCTTTGTCCTACTCCTGACGGAGCCACTCAAGTTGACATTCTTTGCATTCTTATTCGGATGCAAGTCCTCCTCGAGCTCGTTCGTACCGTCGCCAAGACCATGAAGATCATCAAGCTCCATGAAACCCATTCCATGGCAATAGTTTACAAGACTGTCTCCGGGCACGTGAATGACAATGTCGACAAGATAATGATCCTACGGTCCAAGAGCGCTCCAATACACCAAGATCTACAAGATCAACAAGACAGTGATGCCATTCGACAATAACACCAAGCAGCGATGGCCCTCGACAAGCGCAATAACGTCATGAGGAACAAAACCTTGAAGCACAACGTGCTCTTCGTGAAGCTACACTAGCCGTCGACGAGCGCAATGGACAAGCACGACTTCAAGAAGGGGCCCTCCGCCGAGAGCACCAAGAAGAAGCCGCACGTCTTGAGGAGCTTCAAGAGATTTGGAATCATGCTAACCTTCCATGACCTCAATGCCAAGCTAACAATGAGGTGCAAGAGAATCAAGCGGTTCACGATCCTCTTCCATGGCAAGACCGTCATCATCATCATCACCATTGACCCCAACACAATGACGAGAGATGCTAGGGCAAGATCAAGTTCACCATGCCCAAGTTCTCTGGAAGCAATGATCCCGAAGAGTACCTTTCATGGGCATTGAAGGTTGACAAGCTCTTTCGTTTGCACAACTATGAGGAAGTGAAGAAGATCGCCATGGCATCCCTTGAGTTCCAAGACTAAGTCCTTATTTGGTGGGAACAAGTAATTGAGCGTTGAGGCGCAATAGGTGAACCACCCATCACAACATGGAATTAAATGAAGGATGTCATCCGAGCGCGCTTTATGCCAACCTACTACAACCACGAGCTCTCCAAGCAATTACAACTACTCAAGCAAGAAACAAAGTGTGTTGAAGAGTATTACAAGGAACTGGAGATTGCCATGATACGAGCCAATGTCATGGAAGATGATGAACAAACAATGGAACGTTTCTTGAATGGGCTCAATCATCTTATCAAGAAGATCGCCGACTTCCAACCTTACTCCAACCTCATCAAGCTAGTACACCAAGCTACCAAGGCGGAACGACAAGTGCAATATGACTTGAAGTATGCCAAGTTCTCTTCCAAGACCTGCGACTCCCCCTACAACCAAGCTTCAATGACTACAAGCTGAGAGCTTCATCTTCCTCTACTCCAACGATGTGACCATCAAAACGAGCTCCATCAAATGCTTCACATGTGACGGCCGAGGCCACAAGTCCTTTAAGTGTACCAACAAGCATACCATGATCCTCAAAGACGACGGCACCTATGACTCTATGAGTGAAGACGAAATGGAAGCCCTTGAGCACGTGGCTATGCACCAGCAAGTGAATGAAGATGAAGATGACCAAGTCTTTTGTGACAATGATTCAAGCGCCGCTCTAGTTGTCTCCAAGGTCTTGACAAATGAACATCAACAAGGCGAAAACCAAAGATGCCATATCTTCCACACCAAGGCAGGCACCAATGGAAGGTCTATGAAGGTCATAATCGACGGAGGAAGTTGCCACAACTTGACAAGCAAAGAGCTATGTTCCAAGCTCCATTTGTTCATGATGAAGCACCCTCGCCCATACAAGGTCCAATGGCTTAGCGACTCCGGCATTATTCAAGTGGACCACATGGTTCAAGTTTCCTTCAAGATCGGAGCATAAGAAGACACTTTGGAATGTGATGTGGTTCCCATGTCCGTTTGTCATCTCCTTCTTGGACGACCATGGCAATTCGACCGCGGTGTCATCCATAATGGGCAGACCAATCAATATAGTTTCAAGATAAAGGGAAAGGAGTACGTGCTACGACCTATATATGTCACCAAGCCAAGTGATCACCGACAAGCAAGCAACCACCCATCATGGAGAGAATAGTGAGAGAGTGATCCACCCAAAAGGGAGTGAGAGCCACAAGCCCAAAATGAGTGCCTCCATGATGAGCGACAAGAAAAACTAATGTTATTCCCTACCAAAACTGAGTTGATAGAAGTGTGTGAGGACCCATCGAGTGTTATGCACTATGTCCTCTTGTACAAGGACGAGGCAACAACAACTAAGCACTCTCACCCTCTACCTTTAGTGTTGTCTAATATCTTGCAGGAATTCAAGGACGTCTTCCCCGATGAGCTACCTCTGGGACTACCTCCACTACGAGGCATCGAACACCGCGTCTACCTCATACCCGGAGCTCCTCTTCCTAACAAGGCACCATACCGCGTCAACCCGGAAGAAACCATGGAAATACAAAGGCAAGTACAACAACTCATTGACAATGGGCATGTGCGTGAAAGCTTAAGTCCTTGTGCCATACGGGTCAACTTAGTACCTAAGAAAGATGGTAGTTTTCGCATGTGTTACGATTGTAGACCCCTCAATGCTATCACCGTTCGTTATCGATATCCTATTCCACGCCTTGATGATATGCTAAATGATCTTAGCGGAGCCACTATTTTCTCTCAAATTGATCTTAATAGTGGCTATTACCAAATCCGCATACAAGAAGGTGACGAATGGAAAACCGCATTTAAGACCAAATTTGGCTTATATGAATGGCTTGTTATGCCAATGGGCTTATCCGAAGCACCCGGTACATTCATGCGCGTCATGCATTTCGTTCTTCGCCCCTACATTGGCATATTTGTTGTGGTCAATTTGGACGATATTCTTGTCTTTAGCAAATCTCTCAAAGATCATGTCACCCATCTTAGAACCGTTTTACAAACTTTTCGAAAAGAGCGCCTTCATGCTAATATGGAGAAATGCAAATTTGATGTGGACAAGCTTGTTTTCTTGAGTTTCGTTGTGTCTTCTAAGGGTTTTAATGTAGATGAATCTAAGATAAATGCTATGAAAACTTTGCCATACCATCCAGTTTGCAACAAGTGCAAAGTTTCCTTGGCTTAGACGGTTTCTATCGTAGATTCGTTAAGGATTTTAGCACCATTGCATCCCCCTTGCATGCCTTGAGTAAGAAACATGCACCTTTTGTTTGGGGTCCGTCCCAAGATATCGCATTTTAATGAACTTAAGAATTTGCTTACTCATGCTCCCATGCTTGCATTACCCAATTTTGACAAAACTTTTGAAGTTCATTGTGATGCTAGTGGTCATGGCATAGGAGGTGTGTTAATGCAAGAAGAGCGACCTATTGCTTACTTCAGCGAAAAACTTTTCGGGGCGCAACTTAATTATCCCGTCTACAAGAAACTGCTATATGCCTTTGTGCGAGTTTTTCACGAGTGGAAACATAATTATCCAACCGGGCGTTCGACGACCCCCAGCACCCAGACGACCGAGGTCCACCAGACGACCGATACCACCATGTCCGAGCCAAAACATTAGAAGTATGGAAGCCTCCGGACGACCGATGGACCGGACGACCGACCCCAACCGTACGATCGACCAATCATGAACAGAGCCGAAACATCGGGCGTCTGACCAGGACCGGACGACTGGGCCCTCGCGAACCATCGGACGACCGATGACGGTCGGACGTCCGACGCCTATGCGTGATCAAGTGTTGAGCCAAAGCCCACTTACCCCTTCGTGACACTAGACTATAAATAGACCTCCTCCTCCCTCTTTATTGGTTCATTGTGATAGCTCATATTTGAGATAGAGCTTTGCTCATCCTCTTGGTTATTTCTCCTTGGAGCTCACGACCTCTTCGGAGAAGATCACCCAAGCGGATTCAAGACCCCATCATGGGAAGACCCTTCAAGACCTCCTCACGGAGAAAACCTTTTGTATTGTCCTTTGTTGACCTTGAATCATGTATCACACTTTGTGTTCCAAGGATCTAGCATATGTGTGACCGAATCTTGTTGGTTGAGTGATTTCTCTTGTGTTTCCCCTCGTGTTCCTCTTGTTTTCACCTTTTGTTCTTCGTAGGATCCCCTCCAATCGTGAAAGATCGGACATCTAGGGTTCTACCCTACATCAGAAGGCCCCCAAGGAGAGGCCAGGCTCGCCGCCGCCCAAGGGAAGTCGTGGGCGACCCTGCAAACACAAGGCAACTCCAGCGGTGGCCCTTCGGGGGCGTGGGCGCGCCCCTTCAGCAGGCGGCGTCACCTCTTGCAGCCATGATGGTGCTTCCTCCTGCAGTGGGAGCTGCCGTAGACGGGGCGACCTCAGCGATGGGGGGAGGCGTGCGGCGATCGCGGCCACAGCGGCCACGGTCCCACTCGGCCGACGTGTCCCCAGAGTTTTTCGTGTGGTCGGAGAGGCCCGCGGGGATCTGGTTCCAGCTTCTGCTTGCGGGTGCGCTGGCGGTCGGGGGGCCTTGCGGCCTCTGGCTGTAGGCCGACGGCTGCTGCAGCAAGGCGTCATGGGTGGGGGTATAAAAGTCACCACTGCTGGGAAGATGTTCTTGAACCGCGGGTGGCAGCCGTTTGCCCGCATGCGGGGCTTGCATCGGAGGTGCACCCTCCACTTTAGGTACAACGGTGTCACGACCCTCTACGTCAAGGTTTTTGGGGAAGACAGCCAACGCTCGGGGTGCTGCCCGAAAAGTGACAACGACGATGACGGGTGTGATCTTGCCCTTGACGACGGTCGTGTCGCCTCCAGCAGCGGCGGCTCCTCTTTCAGGGAGAGCACCAGCGACGGCGACTACGACGGGCCGTCGCATCACCGGGCTCAAACTGGGGAGGGTGACGAGCCATGCCGCTGTCGTGCTCCGGTGAAGCGGGAGGAGGACTCCGTCTGAGTTTGAGTGCTGCTGGAGCTGGGCCTCAAGAGCCGCTGTGGTTGGCTAGCCACTTTCGGTTTTTTTTCTGCATCAAAAAAATGGGAGAAGGCCCCGCCAGGGCGTGTAATGAACCATGGCGCTTGCGCCATTATGCTATGCTTGTTATTTTTATATTGTGTCGTGATATCCGCGCTGCTACTGGGTGTGATTAGGATGCCTTAGCTTAATGTGCTTGCAGTAGACTCCCATGTTGTGAGGGCGTGCCTTCCTAGGGTTTGGATTTCCCGCGTCTCCCTTTTTTTAGGGGCGTCTTCCAAGGGCTTACTTCTTGAAATCTCGAAAGCTCGAGAGTCGTTGGACCTCAGGGGGCGTCATGTAGCTGCAGGGTTAGAAGACCTCGTGAGGCGCCATATCTCGCGCAAGTCCCTGATGGGCTGGTCGTGGCTAGCACGTCACGTTGCAAGGCCCGGAGGCACGGACTTGAGAGGACATGCACACCCGTGAGCTCGTTTGAGAGCGTCATGCGAGGATTAAGGTGCGAAAGGCTAGGGCAGCAAGGCTTTGGTGAGGTGTCTTCGCGGGCGAGCCCAAGTGCACACACCGTACCCAGCCCCCGCATGTGGGATTTTCGAGGAAGAGCGACGGGCAACTGCCACTCTCCCTAAGACAAGATTTCAAAGAGCGAACACTGAGGAGAAAAACATTCCCAACCCTTCAAAATAAAAGATGTGAAAGCTCCGAATTTCATTCAAGAAGTTGCGAACCAGCTACAGAAAAGCAAGCAAAAGAACAGCCGCGTCCAGTACCTACGCTAGTCTTCTTGTCTTCCCACCAGTGCGGAGCATGGGGCCTCCACTAGGACGTGGGTGGGAGCCCCCGTGAGGCCCAGGGGCGGCACTTAGGAGACTCCGAGGCGTGTACAGCCCCAACTCATTATTATGTGAGAGTGTCGCGAGCGGAGATCTTCATAGGCGCAGGGCCTTGGTCATGGCTAGATATTCCAGAGGTGCTGGATGTTCCAGGCTTTCTGGATGGGGACCCCACCCTGCATCTCCAGGCGCGTGGTGCCAGGCCTGGAGACACAGGTGATCCTGAACGGGCCCTTCCACATGGGTGAGAGCTTATGAAGCCCTTCCCTTGAGAGCACCCACCTTAGGAAGAGGTCACCCACCTCGAGAGTCCTGGAGCGGACGCTACGACAGTTATACCGCTGCAGCGCCTGCTGGTACCTTGTTGCACGGAGCAAGGCTTGGCGGCGGTGCTCCTCCCCAGCACGAGGTCCATCCCCTGCGAGGCGTCTTGGCGTGCCTCGTCAAACGCCAAGACCCGCGTGGAGCGATGCCTGACCTCATGAGGGAGGACCGCCTCGGCTCCGTAGACAAGGAAGAATGTAGTCTCTCCCATGGGCTTGGTCGCGATGGTGCGGATGGACCACATCACGCACTGGAACTCATCGAGCCATCCCCTACTGCATGCCTCGAATTTCTTCTTGAAGGTCCTCGCCTTGAGGCCCCACAGAACCTCCGCGTTGACGTGGTCAGCTTGGCCATTGCTTCATGGGTGTGCAACCGAAGCATAACATATCTGTGTTCCAAGGTTAGCACAATATCTTTTGAAAAGGTTGCTCGTGAACTAAGAGCCATTGTCAGTGATGAGGCGGTTGGGAACCCCGAAACGGCTCACGAGGCCCTTGATGAACTTGACGGCCAAGCCGGCTGGGATGGTGCGGACGGCCTCCACCTCCGCCCACTTGTTGACCTTGTCAATGGTGACGTGGAGGTAGCGGTAGCCCCCAGGCGCTCGAGGGAACGGGCCCAGGATATCCAACCCCAGACCACGAACGTCCATGAGAGCGGGATGGCCTGGAGGCCCTGAGAGGGCTAGTGGATTTTCTTTGCATGGAGTTGACAAGTCTCACAAGACCTTACCAATTCGGTGGCATCATTGAGCACCGTGGGCCAGTATAATCCGCTGCGGAACGCTTTACCCACGAGGGTGCGCGACAAGGAGTGATGCCCGTAGTCCTAGCCATGTATGTCGGCCAGCAGCTCGCATCCCTGCTCCCTGGAGATGCATCATAGAGAAACATCGTTTGGGCGCTTTCACTAGAGCTCACTGTCCTGGATGCAGTAGGCGGTGGCCTCGCGAGCCACACGCTCCGCGTCTTCCTCCTTCTCTGTCGAGGCACCCCGGAGCAGGTACACCTTGAACTCCTCGGACAAGCACCCCTCTCGAGGCTCGAGCGCAAGAAGCAGGCGGAATCCCGAGGTTGGGCCGCAGGATGGGGTGCCCGAGGGGGCGCCGGGGGCCACTCCTCCCAAGGCGACGCATGTCCCACAATGGGGGGAGCCGCTGATGGCTTGAAAAGCCGCTCCTCAAAGACGCCAGGCTCCTGAGATTGTCGCCGGGATGCCCTCTTGGGGATGTCATCCACCTACTTGTTCGTGTCGCGCGGTACGTGCTACAATTCCAAGCCCAAGAACGGTTTCTCAATTTTGCATACCTCCTCGAGATATGCCTTCATGTGCTCGTCCATTGGCCTGTACGCTTTGTTGGAGAAGTTGACGAGGAGCTGGGAGTCGCCCCTGATGGTGAGGCACCTAACCCCCAGAGCCGCCGTAGCTTTGAGATCGGCGATTAGGCCCTCGTATTGTGCGATGTTGTTGGAGACCTTCTCGCCGTACTGGAAGCAGAGCTACATGGCGTAGTAGAGCTTATACTGGGTGGACGAGATGAGCACGGCTCCAGCCCCCACGCCTTAGTAGATGACCCAACCATCTGGTGCTTCATCTCCGGGTGCGAGAGAACAGTCCTCGCTCACTTCTCGGCCCAGGGCGTCGGTCCACCCTGCCACAAAATCAGCGACGGCCGCACACTTGATGATCCTGGTGGTGCTAAACTCCAACTGGAATGCCTGTAGCTCAATGTTCCATTCGGCAACGCTTCCCGCAGCGTTAGGGCTCCGGAGTACCCTCTCCAGGGGTTAGGCTGAGACAACCTTGATGTGGTGGCCTTGGAAGTAGTGACATAGTTTCTGGAAGGCAACAAGGAGTGCGAGCAAGAGCTTTTTTAGCATGGGGTAGCGCGCCTGCGCATCACACATTACCATGCTGACGAAGTACATAGGATGCTCGACGAGGGAGGAGGCGTCGGTGGGGTCCTATCCCTCCTAAGGCTGGGAATCCCAAGAGCTTTGTGACCTGGCGGGGCAGTCGTGGCCACAGGAGCGCCGTTCTCGAGAGCCCCGCTGACTAGAGGGAGCGCCAAGGCCTCAGGAGTGCCATCCTGAGGCTGCGGCGTCTTGGTCGTGTGCGGGGCGCTGTGTCGCGCGCCCTTAACCGGACGCTCTTCCTGGACCACCACGAGCACCGCGCTGGCAGAGTGAGGCGTGGCGGCTAGGTAAAGCACCAGGGGTTCGAGAGGACACGACGCTACCTTCTCCGACTGGCTGGTGAGGTGCCTCTTGAGGTCTTGGAAGGCCACTTCGGACTCCGGAGTCCACTCGAACGAGCCCTTCTTTTTCATCAGCTTGAAGAAGGGGAGGGTGCGCTCACCGAGCTTGGAGATGAAGCGCCCAAGCGAGGTTACGCAACCCGCCAGCTTCTGCATCTCCTTGAGGGTTTGCGGTGGGCTCAACTTTTCTATGGCCTTGATTTTCTCCGTGTTGGCTTCGACCCCCCTGTGCGACACTAGGAAGCCCAACAGCTTGTTGGACGGGATGCCAAACACGCACTTTTCTAGCTTGAGTCGCAAGTTTACCTTGCGTAGGCTGGCGAACGTCTCTTCTAGATCTTCAACAAGGGTTCTCACCACCCGAGATTTCACCACTATGTCGTCGACGTATGCCTCGGCGTTCCTCCCAAGCCGCCGACCTAGAGCGATGTGCATCAGCCGCTAGAAGGTCGCTCTAGCATTGCTCAGCCCGAACGGCATGCAGGTGTAGCAGTACACCCCGCACGGGGAGAGGAAAGCCATCTTTGAGGGAGTCCTGGATTAAGGGGTCCTCGGATGGCTGGACTATGTAGCGTGGGTCATGAAGATACAAGACAAAAGACTCTGTCCCGTTTCCGGATGGGACTATCCTTGGCGTGGAAGGCAAGCTTGGCGTTTGGATATGAAGATTCCTTTCTCTGAAACAGACCTTGTACAACCCTACTCCCCTCCGATGTCTATATAAACCGGAGGGTTTAGTCCGTAGAGGCAATCATAATCATACAAGCTAGACTTTTAGAGTTTTAGCCATCACGATCTCGTGGTAGATCAACTCTTGTAATACTCATATTCATCAAGATCAATCAAGCAGGAAGTAGGGTATTACCTCCGTAGAGAGGGCCCAAACCTGGGTAAACATCGTGTCCCCCACCTCCTGTTACCATCAACCTCAGACGCACAGTTCAGGACCCCCTACCTGAGATCCACTGGTTTTGACACCGACATTGGTGCTTTCATTGAGATTTCTGTTACGTCGTCACCAAAAGGTTTGATGGCTCCGTCAATCATCTACAACAACGCAGTCCAGGGGGAGGTCTTCCTCCCCGAACAGATCTTTGTATTCGGAGGCTTCGCACTACGGGCCAACTCGCTTGGCCATCTTCAGCAGATCGACAGCTACGCCCCTAGCCATCATGTCAGGTTTGGAATCTTGAATTACATTGCTGATATCTGCGGATACTTGATCTTCGATGGATTCGAGCCCATGGCTGCCGCTCCCTGTCACCATGATGAACATGACCTAAATCTGTCATCGGAACGTGCCTAGGAGATAATGCCTGTAACTACTCTGGCCTTAGATGCAGAGCAAACTGCGCCGTCCGAGGATGGGAAGCTCAACTCTGCCGCGGAGGCCGCAGTCTCAACGGCGTTAGAGCCGCACACAGATCCAACCTCGAGCGGGGCATGTGTCATCGTAACCTCGGATTCGTCTCCGGCCATAGGTTCGGAACTACGTGCATCCGCGCCCATGAACCTGATCAGGCGCCGATCATTGAATTCAGTTCCGTGGACATCTTCCGGCTCTCACACTTAGGCGATGTGCTAAACTCATTAAAAGCCCTCTCCTTATCAGGGGACTCTCATTCCAAACTATATCTGGTTTGGATTGCAAGCTGAGAACAGAGAATTCCGCTTCCCACCCACCACCCACTTCATAGGCACTGTCGAAGACTTAACCGACATGCTCGATTACGACTCCGAAGACATCAACGGTATGCACGACGGTGCCAGAGAGGAGCAGGCACAAAAACCACCGCTTACAGGGCACTGGACAACCACCTCCTCGTATGACATATACATGGTGAATACACCCAAAGGGAACAATGGCGAGAATGAAAAGGATCCGGTCGAGGATAAGCCTCCTGAGATATAGCCAAAGCACCGACGTCAGCGGCGCCGCTCTAAACAACGCCGTGGGAAAAACAACAATACTGGCACAGGAGAAAATAATCCGGACGATGCCGAAGACAATGAAGACCCCGCAGAGCAAACCCCCGAACATGATTAACGGGAGGATGGGCGAGTCAGCCCCAATGAACAGGCCGCTAAGGAAGACTCGGAGGACAGTAATTATCTTCCACCCTCCGAGGATGGGGCGAGCCTCGATGACGAAGACTTTATCGTGCCTGAGGAGCCCGTCGATCAGGAGCGCTTTAAGCGCCGGCTAATAGCCACTGCAAGGAGCCTGAAAAAGAAGCAGCAACAGCTTCAAGCTGATCAAGATCTACTCAATGACAGATGGACTAATGTCCTGGCAGCTGAGGAATGCGGCCTCTAGCACCCAACCAAAAGTTACCCGAAATGCAAATTGCTACCCAATTCAATGAAGAGGCGCTGGAGCCCGTCCTACCAGCGCGTAATGCGGCTGACCGACCACCACGTGGCCGGGCTAAAGCGGCAACTCAAGCCGAATACCAGCCCGCACTACCTCGCCGTAAAAACAGAGACACAACAGCTCGGGGATACACATATGACCTGCGGCATGACCTGGAAAACAGAGCAGGATAGACCAGATTGATCTATGGATCGCGGGGGCATGCCCCGAGGTGCGATGATGGCCATCCGGCCATACGTGACAAACATAACCACGCCCAGACCAAAAACCGCAGACGAACTCCATCTGAGCTACGTTGCAACTTCGCCCGATATAGAGGCGCCGCACACCCCCTTTGCTTCACTGATGAAGTAATGGCACATGAATTCCCTAAAGGGTTCAAACCCGTGAACATCAAATCATATGATGGGACAACAGACCACGAGCTATGGATTGAGGATTTTCTTCTCCATATTCATATGACCCGTGGTGATGATTTTCATGCCATCAAATACCTCCTGCTAAAACTCAAGGGACCTGTTCGGCACTGGTTGAACAGTTTGCCCGAAAACTCAATTGGCAGCTGGGAAGACTTGGAAGACGCCTTCCTCGACAACTTCCAGGGTAGATATGTCCAACCTCTAGATGCCGATGACTTAAGTCACATAGTTCAATAGCCCGGGGAGTCAGCTAGGAAATTTTGGACTAGGTTCTTAACTAAAAAGAACCAGATCGTCGACTGTCCGGATGCCGAAGCCCTAGCAGCCTTTAAACATAGCATCCGTGACAAATGGCTCGCCCGACACGTCAGCCAAGAAAAGCCGAAGTCTATGGCAGCCCTCACGATGCTTATGACCCGCTTCTGTGCGGGCGAGGATAGCTGGCTAGCCCGTAGCAATAACAATACAAGCGAACATGGCACTTCTAAAGCCAGGAATAGCAATGGCAAGCCCCGGCGCAACAGACACGGCGGTCAACACCGGATTCAGTGGCTCGAAGTCCGGTCAGCGGAAGAAGTCATATAAAAGAAACAATCCGGGCTCATCCAGCTTGGACCGCATACTCGATCGTCCATGTCAAATCCACGGCACTCCTGATAAACCAGCCAATCATACCAATAGAGACTATTGGGTTTTTAAATAGGCCGGCAAGTTAAATGCCGAGAACAAGAAGAAGGGGTCGCAAAGCGAGGACAATGACGAGGAGCCCCAGCCACCGAACACAGGGGGACAGAAGAGGTCCCCCGCCCCAAGTTAAAACGGTGAACATGATATACGGTACCCATATCCCCAAGAGGGAGCGCAAGCGCGCACTCAGGGACATCTATGCGATGGAGCCAGTCGCCCCAAAGTTCAACCCATGGTCATCCTGCCCGATCACCTTCGATCGCAGGGACCATCCGACTAGTATCCATCATGGCGGTTCAGCCGCACTGGTCCTCGACCCAATCATTGATGGATTCCACCTTACGTGAGTCCTCATGGACGGCGACAGCAGCCTGAACCTGCTTTATTAGGATACAACGCGCAAAATGGGTATCGATCCCTCAAGGATCAAGCCCACAAAAACCACCTTTAAAGGAGTCATACCAGGAGTGGAGGCCCGCTGTACGGGCTCAATTACACTGGAGGTGGTCTTCGGATCGCCGGACAACTTCTGAAGCGAAGAGTTGATCTTCGACATCGTCCCCTTCCGCAGTGGCTATCACACACTGCTCGGACAAACCACATTTGCTCGATTCAATGCGGTGCCACACTACGCTTATCTCAAGCTCAAGATGCCCGGACGATGCGGTGTCATAACAGTCAATGGAAACAAGGAACGCTCCCTCCATACCGAGGAGCACATCGCTGCCCTCGCAGCAGTAGCACAGAGCGGCCTTTTCAGGCAGAACCTTAATTCGGCGGCCAAGCTCCCGGACACTGTCAAACGAGTCCGAACTACTCTGCAGCAGGATAGTCCAGCTCGTTAAGAGCTGACTAGCAATTCGGCCTCCGTCCCAGTCCTGACCAAACGGCAGCATTCGTACCGCACGTACATAACTACGCACTCAAAATAGCATGGGCATAGACGGAGGCATAGCTAGATCGTGGTCCATAATACGGCTCAACCTCCCCTGGACCCACACACTTTCACTTTTTCTTTTTCTTTTCAGGTTTGTTTTTTCTCCCCAGGCCTTTCCTGGTGGCCTGATTGTTAGACCTATCAAGGGACGGATACACCAAGACGGCAAGAAGCATTGACGTATAAGGGAATTTCCAGGCGGTCTCTTCAAACAATTATTATGCCTGTTTTAAGGACCCACACGCAGCTCTCCCTTGGTTGTGGCATGTTAAATAGCCCTATTGCTTATCGCACTACTTGTAAAATATGCTTCGACATATTAATCAAACTATAACGGAAAATAGTGTGCGACCCAATTTCTGTGGCACTAGCCTATTACTTCATTTTTTCTTGATATTCTTATCAATTGCACCCGTACACTATGGTATGCCTTAATTTGCCAGGGGCTTCATCACGCCCCATAATACGGCAACAAAGTCCGAACACTTTTTTACAGTATAGTTCGGCACCCCGAACTTTAGCATTATATGCATCGGCTCCGAATCATGTCTTTGGTCAATAGTTGGGTTGCCCGGCACCTGTGCTTACTACCTTACGTTCTGCTATATCGTCTAGGGTAGTAAAGGGAGAACTTCTGCGATTGTGTCCTGGTTTATCCGGATGAGCACCTCATTAGAGAAAGCCGAAAACTGACTGTCATGATGCGGCGTGAGCCGGTCAGCTGTTCGAGAGGTTACAAATCTTTTGCGATTTTTCCCGCATTATGTGATGAATCGGTTTTTATCCGATCAGGTGTTTACAGCACCCCAAGTTCGCACTTACTAATACTAGGGGTTGCGCCTACATTTCTATTTGTCAAACTCCTATGGTTAAGTGAGGATGATAAAGCCACATAGTCCGATTGCCTGGTTCGTTGCGCTAAACACCTCCTTTAAGGACCAAACTCTGTGACAAAGAGTGTTTAGATTCATCCCGAATAACCCCGTACTACCTACGTGGGGGCTGAAGCAGACGACTACCCAACTCTCAGATTTAACAAAATGGCCGCACAGGAGGTAAAATTTTAAATAACAGGCATTATATTACATAACGGCTCTGTTTCATAATACAGGAAGGGACAATATGAATGACTTCATTCAAAGACAATGTTTTTTGAACATTGCCCCTCTACAATGCGGGATCGCTCAAGGACATCGTCAAAATACCGCTCGGGTGTGTGGTGCTCCTTGCCCGCAGGCGGTCCCTCGGTCACAAGCTTCATGGTGTCCATCTTCACCCACTGCATCTTGACTCGGGCGAAGGCCATTCGCGCGCTTTCAATACAGACCGACTGCTTGATGCCATCAAGCAAAGGGCAAGCATTGACCAGCCGCTTCACGAGCCCGAAGTAGCTGCTGGGTATGGCTTCGGCAGGCCATAGCCAGATTATTAAATCCTTCATGGCTAGTTCGGCCGCCCTATGTAGTTCGACCAGCTATTTTAGCTGATCGCTGAAGGGCACCGGATGTTCTGGAGCAAGGTATTGCGACCAAAACAGCTTCTCCATGGAGCTCCCCTCTTTGGCTCGGAAGAACTTCGCAGTGTCTGAAATGTTGCGCGGCAGATCTGCAAACGCCCCTGGAGAACTCCAAATCTGGGTCAATAAGAGGTACATTTTCTTCATATATTTGCTCTGCATATTAAAGGCCTTATCCGCCACAATTTTTCTGGCCTCCTGGAGTTCCTGGAGGGCGCCCTGGGCTTCAACCCAGGCATCGTGTGCGCTTTGGTAGGCCTTGGCAAGTTCGGACTCTTGATCCGTAATGTTGCGCTCCAAGGAATCGCATTTCTTCACGGCGTTCTGGAGCTCGTGTTGGACCTCACTGACCCTGGCCTCATGCTTTTCACGAGCGGCTTGTGCCTTGGCCGCTCTCTCCTCGGCCTCGACCAGCGCCTTTTTGAGGGCCTCCACCTCGTCCACCGCTCCTACAAATAAAATGGCACTATGGTCATTACAAATCATCTATCGTTTCTGATATACATACCTTGTTTATCCTCTAGCTGCTTTTTCACGCGGCTGAGCTCTTCCTTGGCCCGCTCCAGATTCGGCTTCAGTTTGGAAACCTCAGCAGTATGAGAGGTTGCAGCCAGTAACGACATCTGCTTGTTCACATTGACTCATCTGGTTAGTCTCCTATGAAACTTGTTTGATCCTCTGTGCGACTTTTCTTTTCAAACACCGGACAGTGTCTCAGGGGCTACTGTCTATACTGTGACATTCTTTTTACATAATTGTGTTGCTTACCTCAAAGCCTGTTAGAAGGCTTGTGCAGGCTTCAGTCAGTCCGCTCCTCGCGGACTGAATCCTCTCAACCACTGTACCCATAAGGGGACGACGTTCTTCAACAATGGAAGCACTTCGCAGCGCTTCCATTAGGGTGTCTGGCGCCTCTGGCTGGACAGAGGTCACCGGCGGAAATGGCGCACCTCCTCCTTTTGAAGGATGCTGCTTGCCGGGTTCCGGAGCCGCATAGGTCTCCGGGACCGTATTCGGCTGGGGGACGAACTGAATGTGGCCCCCATCGCCAGTCTCCATGGGGATTTGCTGCCCCATGTGTCCAGCGGCTGAGGGTTTACCCTCCGGCACCGCCCTGACGGCCTCTTGAGTCTCTCCCTGGCCCGGGATCCTTTGGGACAACACCTCGGTGTCACCCATGGCCTTGGGAGAGGAGGCCGCCAGAAGGGACCCGCTGTCCATCGCCTGCGGGTCCAGCGAATCCCCCGAAGATATGGATCGCTCGAGGTCGGACCGAGCCAGACTGCAAATGCACGATTCAACATGTTAAGACTATGAAGTAGAGAGGCCGGATATATGAATGCATCCAGGTTTTTGAGTACTCACGATTCGGCTAGGGGCTTGTCTCGGGGGCGCCGCTCTCGGATGTTGTCGGCGTCCCACACGGAGTTATCCATGAGGGTGCCCTTCCCCCTCTTGGACGCCTTTGCCTCCATATTTGTGGAGGCCGCCCTTTTCTTCCTTCCCCCCTCAGGGGGAGAGTTGCTTTCCTCCTCCTCTTCGTCCTCAGCGGTGCAAGAGTGAGTCTCGGTGTCCTCGGACGTCATGTCCAAAGCACCCTTGCGACGGAGGCTGCCTCTGGTCCCCTTGGCCTTCTTCCTAGCCTTCTTCTCCGGCGCTTGATAGGGTAGCGGAAGCAGCATCTTCATTAGAAATGGAATTGCTGGGTCTTCGGGCAGTGGAGCCGGACAGTGAATCCGCTCCGCCTTCTTTGTCCAGCCCTGAGAGAATCAATAGGGAGGCTTAGGCGTCTTCCTCGAGTATGCAAGTAAAGGATACACCTTGAAAACATGAAGAAACTTACCGGACAAGCGGGATAGGCCAGGTCGTGCCCGCGGTCCTCGGTCGTATCCGGCCATGTCTCGCTGGACGTGAAAAGCACCTTCCAGTTGTCTTCGTGCGTAGTGCCGAAGAACTACTGCAAGGTCTGGTGCTTGGTCGGATTGTAATCCCACAAATAGCAGGTCAGTCTTTGACACGGAAGGATCCGGCGAGCAAGCATCACCTGGATCACATTGACAAGCTTGATATTCTTGTCTATCATGCTCCTGATGCGTGTCTGAAGCGCTTTCAGCTCGTTCGACGAAGACCAGTCCAGGCCCTTCTTTAGCCAGGAGGTGAGCCGCATCGGGGCTGCAGACTGGAATTCGGGAGCTGCAGCCCAGGTGGTGCCACGCGGCTCTATGACGTAGAGCCACTTCTGTTGCCACCCTTTGGTGGTCTCCACGAAGGAGCCTTCGGGCCATGTGACATTGGGCATCTTGCCCACCATGGCGCCTCCGCACTCTGCGTGTTGGCCACTCACCACCTTCGGCTTCACATTGAAGATCTTTAACCACAATCTGAAGTGGGGTGAGATGCGGAGGAATGCCTCGCACACGACAATGAATGCCGAGATGTTAAATAAAGAATTTGGGGCCAGATCGTGGAAATCCAACCCATAGTAGAACATGAGTCTGCGGACGAACGGGTGGAGAGGAAATCCCAACCTGCGGACGAAGTGCGGGATGAATACTACCCTCTGATGTGGCTCCGGGGTGGGGATGATCTGTCCCATGGCCTTAAGCCGGTGGGCGATTTCCTTGGCCAAATACCCAGCCTCCCGGAGCTGGGTAATGTCCTTCTCCTTAACAGAGGAGGCCATCCACTTGCCATGCGCTCCGGATCCTAACATGGTGGGAGTATTTTCCTGGGGCGGAGAAGATGAGAACTTGGGCACTGGATCTTGAGAATGTGGGAGGCAGAGAGAGAGAAGGCGTGGGTGAAAGGGGTAAATCCTTACCTCTTTATATAGGCAGTGAATATCAATCGTCTCCTGTCACGCCCAACATGCGATACTATCCTAAAGAGACTCGAAGGTCCCACCAAGGATAGAACCGCATATTGATACGCTTTTTCAAGGTGGATATCATTCCATCAACATTACATAATAGATGGGGATACATACAAGAGGCATACAATGCCACACGAATACAACATCATCATTCATAAGAGCACCATCCGACTACGGATGAAACACAAACAGAAACTCAAACGACATCCACCCTGCTAGCCCAGGCTGCCAACCTGGAACCTATCCCCTGATCGAAGAGAAGCAGAAGAAGAACTCCAAAACAAGCAAACATCACTCTCATGTCATTATCATCGCATAACCTATACCTGCAACTGTTGTTGTAGTAATCTGTGAGGCACGAGGACTCAGCAATCCCATTACCATGGGTATCAAGACTAGCAAAACTTAAAGGGTAAGGAAGGGGTAAAGTGGTGAGGTTGCAGCAGCGACTAAGAAAGTATGGTGGTTAACATACGCCAATAAGAGCGAGTTATCTACAATCGGACATCAGGCTACACACACGGTTGATGCGTTTTAATTTGAATCTTGTGTCAAGTTATCTACAACCGGACATTAACAAATTCCCATCTGCAACATAACCGCGGGCACAGCTTTCGAAAGTTCAAACCCTACAGGGGTGTCCCAACTTAGCCCATCACAAGCTCTCACGGTCAACGAAGGATATTCCTTCTCCCAGGAAGACCCAATCAGTCTCGGAATCCCGGTTTACAAGACATTTCGACAATGGTAAAACAAAACCAGCAAAGTCGCCCGATGTGCCGACAATCCCGATAGGAGCTGCACATATCTCGTTCTCAGGGCAACACCGGATGAGACATGCTACGAGTAAAACCAGACCTCGAGTTTCCCTGAGGGGGCCCCGCAGTCTACTCGGTTCGGACCAGCACTTAGACAAGCACTGGCCCGGGGGGGGGCTAAAATAAAGATGACCCTTGGGTTGGCCGACCCAAGGGAAGGGTATAGGTGGTGGTGAGGCAAATGGTAAAACCAAGGTTGGGCCTTGCTGGAGGAGTTTTATTCAAAGCGAACTGTTAAAGGGGTCCCATAAATCACCCAACTGCGTAAGGAACGCAAAATCCGGGAACATAACACCGGTATGACGGAAATGTAACGCCCCGGATTTAATGTGTCAGGTGTCTTCCAGTTATGCGCCGTTGTTGCCATGTCAGCTGCCTGCGTGTTGCATTTTGCCATGTCATTTTCTTGTGTGTTGCATTTTATCATGTCATCATGTGCATCCCATTTCGCATACGTGTTCGTCTCATGCATCCGAGCATTTTCCCCGTTGTCCGTTTTGCAATCTGGCACTCCTATGTCCTCTGGCGTCCCCCTGTTGTCTCCTGTTGTGAGCGGGTGTTAAACTTTCTCGGAATGGACCGGGATTTGCCAAGCGGCCTTGGTACACCACCGTTAGACTGCTTGTCAAATTTCGTTCTATTTGGAGGTTGTTTCATGCTCCAACAGTTAACCGGATAACCGTAAAGCCCTCTTTGTGTTGCAGCCCAACACCCCTCCAAAACAGCCCATGAGCCCATCCAAACCCCATCCATTCTCTCGGTCGTTCGAGCACGATCGTGTGGGTGAAAACCGCACTCCATTTGGACTCTCCTAGCTCCCTCTACCTATAAATACACCTCCCCCTCTAAATTTTCGCGGATGAACCCTAGCTCTTTCCCCTCTCCGCCGCTGGACGAAAGCCTCACCGGCCAGACGTGTCCGCCACCTCCACCGACACCACGTGTCGCCTGCTGGTTCACCGAGCCGCGCGCCCACTTCGTTGCGCCTGCCCGCGCGCTGGTCCGCTGGGGCCCAGGCGGGGCCCTCACGGATCGTGCGCGCGCCGCCGCCCACGCCTGGTGCCGCGACCGCCTCCGCCGCCTCGCTCCTTCACCGACCGCCATCGACCTGCACCTCGCCGGCCGGAACTGAGCTCCGCCTCCGCCACGACGCAGCCGCGCCGGACGCCGCCACCGCGTCGCGCGAGCCCGCGCCGGACGCCGTCACCTCGTCGCCGACCCCGTCCCCGGCCTCTTCCGCCGTCCCCTACAACTCCGGCCACCTCCTCCCCGAACTTCGGCGAGATCCAGGCCAACTCCGACGAACTTTGTTCCGCGCGCCAGATCTGGATCGGGAGAAACCCTAGGTTGACCCCAAAATATCTCCAAGTCCTTTTTCTACAGTATTTTGAGTCCCTGTTCATCGCATCATAAATTCTCTTCCGTGGATCCGTTTTGCATGCATGAGATGTCAAAATGTTCATCATGAGATGCTCTAAATTTTTTTCCATTGTGAAATGTTTGTTTAAGTCCATCTTGATGCCCAAATCATTGTTGCGAGAGTGCTATATGATGTTAAATGTTGTCTGTTAACAGAACTTGATGATTTGTCTTTTCATTGCATTTTGTGTGTGCTTCCTATGAGCTTGATGTCTACATGAGTTTTGAGCTATGTCATGCCATATTTACAGTCATGAAATCCGTGTATTTTTGTGAGTCTTGTAGTGACTGCATCAAGCTTGTTAAGTAGGGTACTTGTTGTTGCTGTTTTGCTAGGCTGAATCTGTTACATCATGATGCTATATAAACCTGCTCCTACAAGTCATTCTATGCATAATCTGGAGACGTTCACTAAGGATGTTTTGTTATACGTCATGCTCTATCCATTCATGCCCATGGTTGCATTTATAGCCTGCTGTAACTTGTTGTTATCTTCCTCTTAAATTGCTAAATAATGTTGTTGTCAGCCTGATTAACATGAAGTTCAGTTTTGCCATGAGCTTTGCTAGTGATCCGTGCACCCTATGAACTTGCTATTGTCATTATTATCTTCATTAACATATCTTCTTACTGTTGGTTACCTTTCCATGCGATGTATTGATCTGTGGTGAGTGGTACAAGCTCACCAACATGCCTACTTATTGTTGTTCCTGGCATGTCTGAATCTGTCATATCATTTGCCATGTTTGCATGGATGCTACCATGTTTTATGTTGATCTTTAGAATGAGTTCAGTACTTTAGTACTAGCATGTCACGCCTTTGTTTGCCATGTTAAGTTCCTGTAACATGTTGTTTGATAGCTCTAAACATTGCAACCTGATGTTCGTTCTGCTAAGTCTGTAAACTGTTATTATCTGCAATCTTGCCATTACCTTTTGAGCATGTTCTTTTGTTTTCTGGAGATAGCTCAGTGTTCATGTTTTGTCATGCTTTACCTATACTTCATGCCCTTGCCTTTCGTTCTTATGTTGAGATGATGTAGCATATTGTTTTGATGCTTGCAAGATGCCTAGTTGTTGTTTTGAACAGATTGTTGTTATAACTTGTATAGAGTGTATGTGTTGAACCGTTGCTCTGTTTTGAGTGTGCTCTATATGAAACTTGCTTGTTTTTGCATGAAGTTTCATATTATCATGTTGCATCCTTGTTTTGTGGTGTTTTCTGGATGATAGGATGCATTTAGGATCAATGCCATGTTTAACTTGTTTTGCTCATATCTTCTAGGCCGTAGCTCCGAACTAAATGAACTTTATATGTAACTTGACTAGAATTTCGTGTAGATCCTCTTGGTGCTCTTTAACGTGCTGTTTAACAACTTCAACTGAATGTTTGTTCAGTTCGGGACCAATTTCTAAATTTCCATATGAGGACTTACCGGAATTGTTATATGTTGTTTCCGGCCTCATTTATACTTGCTTTGATGTGTTGTTCTTGTATGCATCATCTCTTGCCATGAGTAGCTTCATGTTGTCTTGTCTTGCATCATACTTGGTCGAGCATCATGTCATGTCTATGTGTGGTGTGTTGACCATGTTGTGTGCTTCTCCTTGATAGTCCCGTTTCGTTGCGATTGCAAGGATTCATTCGTCTACGCTTGGTTCGGCTTCATCCGTTCGTCTTCTTCATGTACTCGTTCTTATTCCTTGCGGCATTTCAGGCAAGATGACCATCACCTTGGATCTCATTACTATCATTGCCATGCTAGATTGCTTCGTTCTATTGCTATGCTGCGCTACCTATTACTTGCTCTTCAAGCCTCCCAAATTGCCATGTCAGCCTCTAACCTTTTCCACCCTTCCTAACAAACCGTTTCTTGGCTATGATACCGTTTTGCTCAGCCCCTCTTATAGCGTTGCTAGTTGGAGGTGAAGTTGAAGATTGCTCCATGGTGGACAGGATTATGTCGGGATATCACAATATCTCTTATATTATTAATGCATCTATATATTTGGTAAAGGGTGGAATGCTCGACCTTATGCCTGGTGTTTTGTTCCACTCTTGTCGCCCTAGTTTCCATCATATCGGTATTATGTTCCCGGATTTTGCGTCACTAACGCGGTTGGGTGATTTATGGGACCCCATTGACAGTTCGCCTTGAATAAAACTCCTCCAACAAGGCCCAACATTGGTTTTACCATTTGCCTACCACCTATACCTTTCCCCTTGGGAGTAATTAACCCAAGGGTCATCTTTATTTTAGCCCCCCCCCCCCCCGGGCCAGTGCTTCTCTTAGTGCTGGTCCGAACTAGAGCCCTTTGCAGCGCCCCCTCAGGGAAACTTGAGGTCTGGTTTTAGTTGTAGGGATTGCTCATCCGGAGTTGCCCTGAGAACGAGATATGTGTAGCTCCTATCGGGATGTCGGCGCATCGGGCGGTCTTGCTGGTCTTGTTTTACCATTGTCGAAATGTCTTGTAACCGGAATTCCGAGACTGATTGGGTCTTCTTGGGAGAAATCCTTCGTTGATCGCGAGAGCTTGTCATGGGCTAAGTTGGGACACCCCTACAGGGTATAAACATTCGAGAGCCGTGCCCGCGGTTATGTGGCAGATGGAAATTTGTTAATATCCGGTTGGAGATAACTTGACACCTGATTCGAATTAAAACGCATCAACTGCGTGTGTAGCCGTGATGGTCTCTTTTCGGCGGAGTCCGGGAAGTGAACACGGTTTCTATGTTATGATTGACGTAAGTAGGAGCTCAGGATCACTTCTTGATCATTACTAGTTGACGACCGTTCCGTTTGCTCTCTTCTCGCTCTCTTTTGCGTATGTTAGCCACCATATATGCTTAGTCGCTGCTGCAACCTCACCACTTTACCCCTTCCTTTCCCATTAAGCTTTGCTAGTCTTGATACCCATGGTAATGGGATTGCTGAGTCCTCGTGGCTCGCAGATTACTACAACAACAGGTGCAGGTGCAGGTTGCGATGATCATGACGCGAGAGCGATGTTACTTGTTTTGGAGTTCTTCTTCTGCTTCTTCTTTGATCAGGGGTTAGGTTCCAGGTCGGCAGCCTGGGCCAGCAGGGTGGATTTCATTTGAGTTTCTCTTTGTGTTTCATCCATAGTCGGATGGTGCTCTTATGTAAGATGATGTTGTATTCGTGTGGCATTGTATGCCTTTTGTATGTATCCCCATCTATTGTGTAATGTGGATGTAATGATATCCACCTTGCAAAAGTGTCTTCAAGATGCGCTTCTATCCTTGGTGGGATCTTCGAGTTCCTTTAGGATAGGGTCGCATCTTGGGCGTGACAGGAAACTAGGGCGGCAAGAGTGGAACAAAACACCGGGCATAAGGCCGAGCCTTCCACCCTTTGCCAAGTATATAGATGCATTAATTAAATAAGAGATATTGTGATATCCCAACATAATCCTGTCCGCCATGGATCAATCTTCAACTTCACCTGCAACTAACAACGCTATAAGAGGGGCTGAGCAAAGCGGTAACATAGCCAAACAACGGCTCGCTAGGAAGGGTGAAAAGGTTAGAGGCTGCAATTTGGGGAGGCTTGAAGAACAAGTGATAGGTAGCACAGCAAAGCGATAGAACGAAGCAACTAGCATAGCAATGATAGTAATGAGATCCAAGGTGACGGTCATCTTGCCTGAAATCCCGCTAGGAAGAAGAACATGTCCATGAAGAAGACGAACAAACGTAGTCGAACGAATCCTCACAACTCCGGAACGAAACCGAAGCTAACGAGAGAAGCAAACCGGAAAGGAGGAAACAACATGGTAAACACACAAGCATAATCATGGCATGATGCACAATCAAGTATGATGCATGTCCGGTTTAATGAGGCATGGCATGGCAAAGTGCAACAAACAACACTACAATTTAAGTGGAGCTCAATATGCAACGAGTTAAACATTGACGAAACACCACATTCATTTATTTAGTTCTCTCCCGTTTACGTACCCATCAATATTAAATGTTGTTAAACATGGCAAGAGCTGAAGCATAAGTAAACTAACTATTTAGGCAAGTTTAAATGAGGCTGGAACAACAAACAACAATTCCGAAAAATCCCCATATGCATATTTCGAATTTGGTACTGTTCTGCCCTAAACCATATTTTAGAGTTGTTAAACATGCAAAACAATGCCACCAAGTTAAACTAGGCATTTTTCCACCCCATTTATATATAAAGTTTATTAAAATTGGAGCTACGGTTATTTAGTTATGAAATAAATCATTTTAGCATGGCATTTGAGCAAATTTAAACAAACATTATTTTAAACATTTTAAACATGGATGAAAGTGGCATATTATGAAACTAGAAGAAATTCTAAGCATTTTACATGTTTAAATCATTTTAATCCGATGCACCAATTATGAGTTATTAAATGCATGATCTAGAGGGAATTTTTTGCAAAACCGGTAACTCTGGATAAATAGACAAATTTGTTGGACTGATAAAAAAACCTAAACGGGCCGAAACTAGCTGGAGCAGGCCCAACAGAAGGGAAAAAAGGGAGGCGCTGGGGGGTGTGGCCTCACCCAGTGGGCTTCGGCACGGTTCGGTGAAGGCAGCAGGCTGAGGGGCGGCGTGAGCGAGCTGGGCCTGGGTCGTGGAGCGGCGACGGCAGGGCTGGATCAAACGAGGGAGGGGGCACGGTCAACGCTCCAGGATGAGCGGGCTCCTACTGCTCGTTACCAACAGAGGCAGCAGCAGCAGGTCATGGCGATGCAAGGGAGGCAGAGGCGCGGCGGGACTTGGCGCGGACGACGGCAAGGAGGGCGGAGGACGACGAGAACCGATTCCCGGCGGTGGGAGGGGGATCCGGCGAGGAAGCAGGGCCAACCGGAAGGAGCGAAGGAGCTTGCTGCTGGTTCGATCGATGAATGGCGGCGGGGATGAAGCAGAGGAGGCGACGGGGTCGAGCTCGGGACTTGCTGCAAGGACGAGGGCGAGGACAGCTCCTGGCGTCAATGGCGGGCTCCCTGCTAAAAGAAAGAGATAGGAAGGGAGGTGAGAGAGAGAGAGAAACGGGAGGAGCATGGGAAGATGAAGAAGGGGGCATCAGCGCTCATCTCCTACGAAGCTTGCCGGCGGTGAAGTGGCACAAGGCGAAAGGGATCAGTGAAGTGGCGCAAGAGGAGGAGCTCGAGGCTGCTCGGGCGCTACGCTGCTTCTTGAGTGGCTGACGGAGGCGATAGGAGGAGGATTTGGTGGTGGCTGGTGGAGCTGGTTCTCGGTGGGGATTGGCCAGCTAGGGAGAACGAGGAAGGAGGGAGGCGCAGGTTGGGTGAATCGGGCAGGGGAGATCCCGAGGGGGATTCGGTGGAGTGGCGGCAGCGTGGGGATGGATGGGACATGAGGCCTAGAAGTTAGGGTTGGGCTGTTTAAATAGCTTGGTGGACTAGCTTAGGGGCAAAACGGACCCTCCGATCTTGATCGAACGGTCGAAAAATACACTAGGAGAGTCCAAATAAGAAAACGGAGATGTTTTATAGATGTTAGGGGATGATCCATACTCAATGGTAGCGACAGAGCGGGTCAGGTTCGGGACAACTTTTGGACGCGTGAGGGGGTCTGCACAATGCAAAGGGGTCAAACGGTCAGGCAACAAAAGAACAGTTGGTCTAAGAAACTTCAACGGAGGCGAGGAAGAAGCGGCAACAACTAACGGCTATGAGTTTTTATGAAAACATGCAGATGCAATGCGAATGATGACATGCGATGAAATGCATGACATGAACAAAATGCAAAAACAAAAGAACAAAACCCAACCACGAAGGAAATATCATATCGCATCTCCGGAAAAGGCAAGAGTTGGAGTTACGAATATGGAAAGTTGTATCCGGGGCGTTACATCTCCCCACTCGCCTTAAAACTCGCCTATTCCCCAAGGGCCGTGCAAGCGGCACGGTTGGGTTACCCACGCCCATATTGATTAGAATCCCACAATAAGGGGACATGATCTCTGCTTTGACAAGATGTGCCAATGAAACCGCATCTCGAAATATGGAGCGGCATGCTAAAAAAAGGTTCAAAATAATGGCCGGGCGGTTACGTGATGCCACGCTACAAAAAGTTGTCAGCGGATTGGACTCATGAAATACTATACTCTATGCGGTTGTGTGTGGTACTTGTTTTGCAGAGCAGCACACATTTTCTATGTTCGAAGGATGCTTTGGAGTATTCAGAGGAGGAAACTGCCTTGCAATTCCGAAGACAATCTACGCGCCGGACACCTCGTCATTGAAGCCTTGTTCAGGGGCTACTGAGGGAGTACTGGATTAAGAGGGCCTCGGACGGCCGGACTATGTAGCGTGGGCTGGACTGTTGGGCCATGAAGATATATGAGAAAAGACTCTCTCCCATGTCCGGATGGGACTCTCCTTGGCGTGGAAGGCAAGCTTGGCGTTCAGATATGAAGATTCCTTTCTCTGTAACCGACTTTGTACAACCCTAGTCCCCTCCGGTGTCTATATAAACTGGAGGGTTTAGTCCGTAGAGGCAATCATAATCATATAGGCTAGACTTTTAGAGTTTTAGTCATCACGATCTCGTGGTAGATCAACTCTTATAATACTCATATTCATCAAGATCAATCAAGCAGGAAGTACGGTATTACCTCCATATAGACGTGTCCCCCACCTCTTGTTACCATCAACCTCAGACGCACAGTTTGGGGCCCCTACCCGAGATCCGCCGGTTTTGACACCGACAGTCTTCTCGACATCCTGTACCGCCATCTTGATTTGGTGATAGCCTCAGAAGGCGTCCAAGAAGAACAGTAAATCGCACTCGGCGGTGGATTCGACAATCTGGTCGATGCGCGGGAGAGGGAAAGGGTCTTGAGGACAAGCCTTGTTGATGTTCGTAAAATCGACGCACATGCACTCCTTCCCACCCTTCTTGGGGACGATAACCGGGTTCGCCAGCCAATCTGGATGTCGAACTTCCTGAATGACGCTGGCTTGTTGCAGCTTGCGGGTCTCCTGGATGATGAAAGACTGCTTCTCCGGGGCTTGCCGCCACGCCTTCTATTTTACTGGGCGCACATTGGGGCACAACATCAGGTAGTGCTCGATTACCCCGCGCACATCCTTGTTCACACGGAGGAAGCTCACCATCGCCTCTTCCTGGTCTAGGGGAGGCTGGCGCCCATGGTGAAAGTAGGGCCCAATTCCCCGTCTTCATCAACCGGCACCTCCTTCGCCTCAGCCCGGTCTTGAGAAAACAATTTCTTTTTCTTTGCTGGCGCAGCCCCCGAGTCCTCCGGAGCGATCTCCGCGCCTAGCCGCGCAGCCTCCATGGCCCTGAAGGCGAGCTTGAGGGTCGTGAGCGCGTCCTTGGTACCCCCCCCCCCCACTGTGAGGACACCGCTACTTCCCAGCATCTTCATGAGGTTGTACCCAGGATGAGTCGTCGCCATGAACTTGGCCAGGGATGGATAACCGAGAATGGCATTGTACGGCAGGCCAATGCGGGCGATGTCCAAGTCGATGTGCTCGGCGCGGTAGTTGTCGCGTGTGCCAAAGGTGACGGGGAGGGGGATCTGCCCTAGAGGGCAAGTGGAGCCATCAACGACCCCAGAGAAAGGCTTGGTGGGGAGGAGCCAGCCGTAAGGCACATGAAGCAGGACGAATGCCTCCACGGAGAGGACGTTGAGGCCGGCGCTGCCGTTGATGAGGGTCCTGGTGACAGCAACATTGCAGATGGTGGGGGTGCAGAGCATAGGGACCACGCCGGTGCCGACCGTGGTCTTGGGATGGTCCCTTGAGTCGAAGGCGAGGTCAGCCTTGGCCGCTGCCCAGCCCAGAGGGGCTCCCCGCTGCGCTTGGGCGGTGCCCACCCGGTGGAAGAACTACTTGATGTGGCGGTCTGAGGCTGGTACCTGCGACCCGCCGAGGATGGCTGCGATGGCGTGGGGCGCCAGTGCTGTGGAGGGTGCAATGAAATGGCCGCGCAGCTCTTCCCAGGAGGCCACTGAGGATTCCTGCAGGCCCATGAGCCAGGCGCACGGACACCCGTAAGGGCCATGGGGAGCCAATTTGCCATGACCTTGTCATCGCCACTAGCTGCCCAAACGGCCTCTGCATAGACCTGGAGGAACCTCGCCAGATCTACTAGGCCATCATACCGCTGCGGCAACTCCGACCTGAACTTTGGCGGCCATTGCACCTACCGCAAGGCGGGGGAGAAAGCCCGGAGGCCTGTGACGCCTCCGAACGCGCTCGGTGGCCCGGCGAGTGGAGCGACACCCTCCATGGGAACCAAGCAGCAAGGGCGAAGCACAACTGATGAGGAGGTCGATCTTCGACGGCACTCCCTACCTGGCGCGCCAAATGTCAGATTCAGGGCTCCACAGATCCAAGAAAGGATCGAACTCGGGGGCGTGTGCGAATAACTCAACCTCCCCAGTCTACCAACTCGCCATCCTCACAACCTTGCACGATGAACAAGAAAGGAAAGAGACACGACAGTTTACCCAGGTTCGGGCCACCTTGCAGTGTAAGACCCTACTCCTTCTTTGGTGTGGATTAGCCTCGCGAGGGGCTGAGGATGAACTAGTACATAGGATGAACAAGCTCCTGAGGCTTGGGTGTATGGTGGTGAGGCTTTGGATCCTTCTCTATGGTGGTGGCTAACCTATATATATATAGAGAGGCCCCGGTCCTCTTCCCCCCAAAATGTAGGCAGGAAGGGATTCCACAATGACCAGTTTGAAAGGGGACAAGAAGTACATCTTATCCTGGCGAAAGGTGGTCTTCGCCTGCAAAGCCCTTGCTTGCGACGCCATGGTGGGCTTGGCGATGAAATCCGTCCTTCCGTCCTGGCGGTCTTGGTCTTGTAGCACGGGAACCGAAACCTTTGGCTGATTCCCCGGGACTCTGTGCCTGCGCTCGCTTCCTTAGCACCAAAGAGGAAGCCTGCCGCTCTGCGCCCACTGGCGCCCGCCTGGCCTTGGTCGTCATGGCTTGCATCATCTGGGCCTCATGAGATGGGCGCTTGCATAGGAATCTCCACTCCTCAGGAGCAAACCTGAAGTGGCCGCTCCCTCCGGAGGGCTGGGCATCGTCTGCCTCGCGAGGCTTCACTACAAAAAAAATATAGTTCCGTGATGATACGTGTTTGTCACAGTAGGTCGCGTTTTTTGTCATGCATGTACATCCATGAAAAATTTATGACAGAATCAAGATAGTCATACCTGTGCTGTCGTAGAAGTGTTCCATGACATTACCAAAATTATCATCACGGAAGTGTCCACTTCCATGACGATAAATCGCGCGTCACAGAAGTGCTTTCGTCAAGGGTGACCGACACGTGGCATCCATCGTAACGGAACGCCGTTAAGCTATCGGGTCGGGTTTTCGATCCGATAACCCGTTAACAGCCCCGACCAATGGGGATTTTCCACATGTAAAATCATCATTGGTTGGAGGAGACACGTGTCAGGTCCGCGCTGGCACAGGTGTCACTCATCCAATGAACGAGACGCGCCTATGATATGTTGACACGTGGACTGGCCCATCAAGTTTAAATGGGCCGGCCCAACTAAAGGTGCACAAGATTTTGCGGACCATAATGGGCCGGCCCAGCTAAAGGCCCACGAGATTTTGCGAATCATAATGGGCTGGCCCAGCTAAAGGCCCACAAGATTTTGCGGGCCATAATGGGCCGGCCCAGGTAAAGGCCCACAAGATTTTTGTGTGCCATAATGGGATGGCCCAGGTAAAGGCCCACAAGATTCTTGCGGATCATAATGGGCCGGCCCGGCTAAAGGCCCACGAGATTTCGCCGACATTAATCGGTCGGCCCAGCTGTAGGCCCACAAGAATTTGAGGACCCTAGTAGGCCGGCCCATTAACTTGCTGCCATGTTTTGGGCCAAATGGTGGCACATATTTGATCCAGTCCATTAATGGCCTGCCATGTTCTAGGCCTAATAGTGGTCCATATGAGATCTGGACCGTTAAAAGCCTACCACGTTCTGGGCCAAATTACGGCCCAGATCAGGTCCGGCCCTTTAAGAGGCTATAGGCTCAATTATGGCCCATATTAGATTCGGCCCGTCAACTGGACACTATACTTTTGGGCCCACTTGCTAGAGGCCCACTTAGTAATTTCGCCAGATATTAGTTTTGGCCTCTTAAGGGCATGTCTAACATTTTGGCCCTATATTAATTTCGGCCTGTTAAATGCCCGTCATATAGTTGGGCCTAACTACGGCCCGGTTTGCATCCGGCCTGCTCGCAGCCGATATATGATTGGGCCAAACAAGGACCGAGACAATCTTGGCCCGTTAAAAGTCCGTGATTTGATTCACACAATCATGGGTCAAGGTTCATTTCGGGCTACTGCCGGCCCGTTAGCTGTTCGGCACGTTTCAGGCCCAACCTACATCGTGATTGCACGACGGCCCGATTATGTACCGTAATTTTATGGTTTGGCCGGTTTACTTCGAAGACATGATATATATACAGTAAAATAACTGTAGCATCGTGAATAAGAAAAAACATAGACTGTATAATAAAGAAATTACAGCATATTACATCCACTTGGCATCAAAGTTCGCCACTATGATAATAAAGCACAAGCAGACATCAGATTACATACACTGGGCATATAAGATCGCCACCAGTGCAAATAAACACGTCGACAAAATAATATACAAAACCGACAGCACTTCAATAGAGTTCAAGAAAGGTTAGCCCTGCTGGGGAGCTGCAGTGCAAGCAGCTGAGCAAGATGATGAGACTGCGCTTGTTCAACACTTAAATCTTCCTCACTCTGAAAGATAAACAAGCAGATAGATGACAGGTTTTGCACATAAAAGTATCAGTGCTGACAATTCATCACATTTCTTACTGGCGAATAAAGTGACATAGTTTAAATTGCATTAACACAATATTGTATTGTTCAGGTCAAGACATGGCAGGAAATGACATTGTGAAGGAGTTGGCAGCTTCACGACACCACTGGATTACAGATCAAGAACTCATAAGTATCAATGGTTAGTGTGCTGTCACTTTATCCCATTTCAGATTATCAAATAAAGAGACGGTTTAAATAATACTCCCTCTGTCCGGAATTACTTGTCATCAAAATGGATGTGTCTATAACTAAAATACATCTAGATACATCCATTTCAATGAGAAGTATTTTCGGACGGAGGGAGTAGTAGAATGATATGACATTGTTCATAGTTAAGACATTGCAGAATATGACATTGTGCTGTAGTGGGTAGGTTCACCACACCACTGGATTACGGATGAAGAATAGAAGCATACATGCAGTGCAAAAGAAGATTACTTGCTCTGTATAGTTTAATTTACATGGTATGAATAACGAACTTGGTTGTACAACTGAAAACTTAAATTGAGAAAGGACAAACTTTTGTTTATGAACTACATAATAAACTTTAAACATGCAATTTGATGCAAACACCAAAAATAAACAGTTGTTGCAGTCATGCCTAACCAAATATATACAACAAAGTTTGAAGGCTTGAGATGGACAAACTTACATTATTGGTGAAGACAGGCTCTATAAAGGCCTTGTCCATGCTGAAGGGGGGGGGGCAATTCAAGAAGTTTACCACATAATCTTCTTCATAAGCATTGCCTTTATTCTACATTTTGTTAAGAGTAAATATAGATGTGATAATATATGAAAAATGGAGAATATTTAAGATAAGATGAAGAGTGATGCTACATAACTAAGTAGCTATAAATGTAAGTGCAGCGATACAGGCAAAAGGTACAGCCAAGAGCAATGCACAACTAAACTTCTTCAGTACCAACCTTATGGTAAGAGTAAATATAGATCTGATGTGTAGAAATGGAGGGCAAAGGAAAATAAGCTGCTGAGTGATGGTACATGAACAACTACCTGTCATTATAAGTACACTGATAAAGGACAGCATGTACTTACAAGAACAATGCAGAGCTAAAAAAACATTGGCATTGGATATATTCTACACTAATGTAACCATTCATACAGATCAGATAATTTGGAGCGAACAATTGATAAGCAAGCTATCATGCATACTGCTGTCACATAATGAACCAGGTATGTATGCAAGTATAGTGATACAGGACAACATGTACTAACAAGAGCAAAGCAGCGGGCAGCATATTTGCGAAATCCTGTTGTTCTTTTCAAAATGGAATTCTTCTTCGAGCAGATTTCCTGCAAAAAAGATCCGTAAGGCACATGCGGAAAAGTAGAAGTTCAAATTGTCATGTGATTTCATAGACAGTACCTCATCCTGGGAACGAGACCAGTGCATAACAAGGTTTTTCCATTCAATGTCTTCTAAATTTAGCACAGGAGACTTCACCGGAAATTCGTTTATAGATTTGCCACCAAAGTGTGATTTCCTCAGGTAACACCGATACTGCTGCAATGCTTCCTTGAAAAGCACAAGCAAGCTTTGCTCGTCATGACTATCCAGATTGACCATCGCCTAGTTACAAAAATGTAATGTAAATCATTGATGTGTTCAATCAGCAGAAAACATGAAAATAATAACCATGAATAATAGCACTTACACGTAAGTTGGACAGGAAGATGTGAAAATGGTGTTTGTCTTCACAATAATCTTCCCATGATGGGAATATATGCACGTAGTCCCTAACAACATTGAAAGCATTGTCTTTTAAACTTAGAATAAATGGAATGGGGTTCCAATCTGCAGGAATTGGTCGTCCCTGCAGTTGGGATAGGTCTTCGGCCGGTGGACTTGCTGTACTTTTTGCTGGAGTGGGATTTTTCTGTGGTACAGATAGTGCTATGGCAAATGAAATCGGTATACCTTTTGCTAGAGTGCAGGTCCTGTATGGTGGGTATAGTGGTGTGGCCAGTGAAGTATGGGTACAGTCTGCTGGAGTCGGTCCTACGTTTTGTGTCACTGGTTGTACAGCCAATATAAGTGGGGTGCTGTCTGATTTCTCCGGCACCACCACGTTTTTCAAGGACTTTGCTGGTGCTCCTTCAGGTTCGGCAATCACCCTCTTCCTTTTTGATGTCTGATGCACACGAAGAACATTTGAGTAGAAAAACATGGTATGATGACAGATGGAATATGTATTGATAATGGATGGGCATGGCATCTCGACATATATGATGAGTAAACTAAGCAGATGGCGGTGCAACAAAGTAGAAGAAATGCAAGACAACATATGCAAGATACCCGCAATCAATAAAACATTGCCAAATTAGAACAGGCACCTTGATGGGTGAACAGGACAGGCCATCTGCCTTTGACTCCTCGAGGTTAGAATAGTCATTAGGATCATATTCTGAACAAGAGTCAACAGGTGGGGAGCGTATGAGTTTCATTGCATCCAGAATGGCACTCAATGCCTTGGTGCCAATTTTGTAAGTCATTGCAGTGTTTAGCTTCAAGAGTGGACTGCTGCTAGTGCGACACAAAGCAGCTACACAGATCATAGTGTAGATATAACGGGAAAACCTTAAGCATCAGAGTAAAATCAGCAAAGTGGAACTTGCTGGAATATATGTGCTAGTATTGCCGATACGGCTAGAAAGGCTTCGGATACCAGCTCTCTTCAAGTGAAGGTGCGGTACTGTTAATATCAGTGTAACTCTCAAAGGCGACACAGCTCCGCACATTTCCTTGCTATTCTTATAGGATTCAAGTGGGCAGGCCACTACAAATCCTATTCCTATGTTTACAAGATCCTACGAATCAAAGAGGCTCAAAGTGTCCATCACAACCGACCGTATAGACCTCTACACTGCAAATGTCCCTGCTCATCTTCAGTACAAGGAACATACTGTACTACTAGCATACTCCCTCCGTTCCAAAATATAAGTCTTGGTAGAGATTTCCACTATGGATCACATACAGATGTATCCAGATACATTTTAGAGTGTAGATTCACTCATTTTGCTCCATATGTAGTCCATGGTGGAATCTATACAAAGACTTGTATTTAGGAACGGAGAGAGTACATATTAAAGAAGAACGGAAGAGGAACATGGTAAAGAAGAGCAAGCAGATTTTGGATAATAAAATGTTGGTTGCGCAGTGCCCACACATGATGAACCAGAGCGCATTAAGAATGCAACTCCCAGCTGTCTCTCGACCATTTCAGGCGGTTGGATGAAGATCCTACGTCTCCTAACCCTTCTTCTTCCTCGTCTCTGATTCTTCCCATACAGAACACCGCACGGGCCGCCGGCCGGACCACCGGCCCCCACCGCCTGTGTTCCTCCGCCACCCCACCCCCCACCCGCGTCGAGTTTTCTTCGTTCGGCGAGGCCCCACAACCACCCGAGCCCCTTGGATCGCACCGGCGAACTCCGGCGAGCTCTGAAAAATCGACTGACCCAATTTTGAAATTTAGTCTACTGTGATTTAACTAGTGTGGAATATAAAAGGGGAAAACCATAAGCATTGGGAGTATAGTGTTGAGCGTGCCATGGCGGATCTGAAGGTGCAAACCGGACAAAGGCAACTTCGCAACCAAGACAAGAAATCAGAGTAAAGCAGTGGCGATCTATTTTCTTGCTGCGATAAATAAGTTGAGCAGATACGAAAGAGTACCGCCTCTGGTGCGGCGCCGTGTACGCATCTGCTGAGAATTTGACGGTGCTGCGGTAGCGATGGCTGTCGGCAGCGTGGAAGCAGATCTAGGAGGGTAGACGGTGGCGGCGGGGCGCGGTGGACGAGACGGTCGTAGGAGCGGCGCCGGCAAGGTGGACGACGGCGGGGATGAAGCGAGAGGACGGGATGCAAGGATCCCGGTCCGAAGGCGTGGATGAGAGAGGTCGATCTCTTGTAATGGACGGCGGCGTCGGGGTATCAGCTCCGGCATGGTGGAGGAGGACGGCGGTGGATGGGGTGGCGGACGGCGGCGGACGGAGGAGGGTGGGGTGGAGAGGGTGTTTTGGCGCCCACGGAGTACGAATGGGGAAAAGGGAGGTAGAGAGGAAGGGGGGAACCATGTATTCAGGGCGCGCTTGTCTCAAATGCGAGGAAATTTACAAACTTAGCCCCCGTTTCAAATTTCTACTACATCACAGCAACATTAGTCGGTTGGGGATAGGACGGTAATCTCGCATACACCGAATATTTGCCGACGAGAGTTTGTTTTTGGCGCCCACCGTGTATGAATATGAATCGGGGAGGGAGTCGATTTCGGCCGAGGGCACACTGTGTTTTGGCGCCCACCGTGTATGAATCCGGGTGAGAGGCGGTTACGTCACGTTTGGGTGAAATTACAAACCTACCCCTATCGAAACCTATAGAAATCCAGCAGATAGGCTTTGCGTGGCAGGGATAGGCAGTAGTGATTTCCATCTCGCAGATTTTGGTTTCGGGCGGTTACTGCGACTTTCCCCGCTTCGTTCAAATTTTGCACAGTGCACGTTTACCGTGCCAACTCAATTCGAATCCCGTTTGTATTCTACTATTTTTTTCGGGCGGGATCCATTTTCAATTGGAATTACATTCTATATACATCATTTTTTATATATACTTTCAAAAGCACAACAAAGAATTCTGCTCCTTTATATGTATAATATGATTTACAAATACAACGATCTCGAAATCTTAAGGTTGAATTCGAAAAAATTTAACCAAATTATGTTCTACTAAAATGTATGGATCAGTAATATCTACATATTAAATAACATAGATGTGCGTGAATTCATATGAGTATGCATGTTTGATAGATCAATTTTGGTTCGAGTATGGATTACATGTATCATCATCTCGAATTCAAATATTTGAATCCCTTTTTTGTTCACTCCTTTCACGCCCATCTCTCTCGCATGCATGCTCCTTCAGGTAGCTATCACTCTCTTTTCTCCAGCTCACCCGCACGCTCACTTCATGTTTCTCCTATCCTCGCAAACATGGTCTCTCGACGTCTCCCTTGAGAAGTGTCACACTCTCCCTATCATTATACATTACACGGTTTTCATTATCTCTCACGTCTCTACTGTTCTCTGGTATCACTCGGTACCTAAGCTTTCTTTTTCACCGCCACACACACAGTCTCCACTCGTCTTTCACTTTGTCTTTCTCTCTATGGGATTCTCTCACACACCCTATATGTCTCTACATATGACTCATACCACTAAAATTACTCTCTCTCTCTCCTGTAGACACAACATTTGTTGCGGTCTCCTTTTCGTCTCCATCCCAGACTGACATTATTCATTTGTTTACCGATCAGACAACCCCGACTACCGTCTCCTCTCTCTCTCTCACAGACACACACACACAACTCCTGCTTCCACTCCCCTTCCCGACTACCGTCTCTCTCTCACACACACAAAACTCTCGCTTTCGCACCCCGACTCGTATTTCTCTCACAAACATTTATCGACTAGCTAGCCTCTAGATAGGTTTATACACCCGCACACTCGTGCTTCCACCATCGCATACATGTCTCTCTCCCGCTCCTTGTATCTATGTAGCTTTTTCTTCCCTTCTTGAGACACGCCCTCTCGATCGTGCACACACACACTATCGCCTCATTTTAAGCTGATACCTATCGCACACACACTACTTGTGTCTTTGTCACACATGCACTCCGTCCTCCTCCACTCTCCCTCTCTCTCACACACACATGGGCTTTTTGCAACAACTAGCAAGATGCCCATGCGTTGCACGGAACATCAAGATGCATTTGTATGAGTAGTTTATCTTGTGGGGGAAAAGGATGAACGAGGGAAGGCCTTATTTGCAAATGTGGAGAGGGGTGTGGGTATCTTTTTGCAAAATTGCCATAGTTTCCTTCCTATCCGTCAGATATAGATCGGACGGCCTATATTGCAGGATGGCAGGCACACGATCATCACCGACAATGCTTTTTATAAGAGTAGGGATAAAAAATAGAGTTGGTGATGATGGTGGGCCTGCCATCCTGCAATGTAGGTCGTCCGATTTATATCTGACGGATAGGAAGGAAAATATGGCAATTTACCCACACTCTTCACCACATTTGCAGATAAGGCCTTCCCTCGTTCATCCTTTTCTCCCACAAGATCTTGATGTTCCGTGCAACGCACGGGCATCTTGCTAGTAAGAGTAGAAATTAGACATATACCACTTCTCGAATCTTGAAACCAACAACATTCCTCCCTTATCTCATCAAAACCGCCAAAGGAATATATTTTGAGTGAAACATAACATATTTTTAGTGATATACGTATTTCAAAACTAGACTTTTTTTCTATCAAATCGGTGAATATGTATTAATCTACTTTGATCGTGTGGCAACGCATTGGCACATTGCTAGTAGTTATTATAATTTTTTGGACACCAGACAAACGGTGGAGTACATATACGAAGAGAAGAGGCGCACGCACGCAGTCGGCCTCTCGCTGTCTCGCACACATGAGTGTTACGTAAAGGCGACGTTAACAAATAAACCCTAAAACCCTAGGTGCACGATTGCTGCATTCGCGGGTACCGGGTACGTGGTGGAGCACCTTTGTAGGAGTTGATGGTCGGGACCACAGGTGAACGACTTGGAGCGCGGTGGCTCGCCAGTTGCCACAGATCGAGTAGCCACGTTTAAAATATCGTTTTTTAGCGGGGTTAAGAGTTCCGATTTTCAATGGCACGTTATAAGTAGTAAGTAGTTTTTAGAACGATTGGTATGGAGCGAAAATGGAATTCATAGTACTACGTACCTCCTTGGCGTATGGTTGTATGGGTTTATGTTGCGAGATGTTGAACCTGGTAGTTCTAGGGCAAATACTATGGTTTAGATTTAGATGCTGGTTTTCAGTAATCGGAAGGGGAAACCCTTCTTTGATTAAAAAAACTACTACCTCCATTCTGGTTTACTAGTCCCCATCGTACTTTGGGTCAAAGTTTGTCCACGAATTTTACTTGTAAAATGTGAATGGAAAACGAGATTTTGTTATACCCAAACAAAAAAGGACTGGAGGGAGTGATTGCTCTGACACGGACGCGACCTCTCATAGCGCAGGCATTGAACCGGCGCGCCGGCCAAGAGGGCCGCACTCGCTGCAGGCCCGGCTGAGCACGCCTCCTCGCCGCGTGCAACCAGCTTAAGACTGCCCCGCCTGCCTTCATTGAATCCGCGCGTGTGCCGGCAACACATCCTTCCGCGAGCCGGCAGGCATTTTAGAACAGAAAAATGACTAAAATATAATTAATTTACGCATGGTCTTGACTTGTTGTGCTCGCACTGGTAGCAGGAACTAGTAGAGGTTTTTCTTTATTTATAACTCTCCTCACATTTTTTTGGCTTTGAAGTGAATCATGGTTGTGGACATTATGTATGAATGTGCAGATATCTGTGAACATGAGTTTGATGTGGAAGTTGAACTTGGAATGTCGGGCTTGCGCGTGAACTATACCATGTCCAATGCTTCGTCTGTTATTGTTTGGAAAGTAATTGCTGTTATTACATGACCCAAAAAAACATTTTGTGCCACATCAGTAGATGCACAGACATCACAACAGGCATGCTGACTGGATAAACATTTGAACCTAGCTATTATGAAGGAAATTTTGTATTGACAACAGTTTTAGATAGCAGGAGACGCCTAGCCTGCTCTGCCTCTGCTAGCTTATTTCTGGCTTCTTCCATCTCTTCTTTGGCTTGGGTGAAGAGAGCATCTGATTGCTCTTTTCGCTTCTTCAGGAACTCAGCTACATTCTCAAGGGCTGCTGCACGCTTTCTTTCAGCCTTTACTAATGCCACGAGGACACGAACAGCTGACGACTCCACCTGGCTTGTGTGTAATCCAGCATCATCTGGGAATTTGCACCTTGTGTCTAATCCAGCATCATTAGGGAACTGGCACCTTGTGTGTAATCCAGCCTCATTTTGGAAACATGATCTCGAGGTTGACCATACTTCCCTCCTCGCAGGAACTGCATCCTGACATGAAGTTACTTCTTTTTTAGATCAATACTCAGAGAAACCTAGATCCATTTAGTAGAAGCCAGATAAACAGAACTCGGAGAAGTGAATTCAAAAGGAAAAGAAATATAAAAACAGACTACAAGGTGAGAACACCCACTTCCTACATCAAGTTAAAAACGAAAGCATTAGGACGATTAAGACTCTTCTTATTACACATCGAAGAACACCACGCTTAAGAGAAACAGAAACTACAACATATACACATCGAAGAACACGAGGCTAAACGAAAGTAATTGAAAGGGTGTTACTTACCAAAGCTCGTTTTACAGGTTCGGTGCAGCTCCTCTTTAACTTGCCACGCTCCTTGAAGATGTCCCGAATATCCCGTGTTTGGTCTTCATTGCTCCTCTGCATGTTCACACTCGTGGTTTTAAAATCTCAACATGGCAAGAAAAATACTACTAGTAATACTCGCGCATCTTGTGGGCAACATTAAAGCACTCGTCTGCCATGTTAGAGCATCTCCAACAGAATCGCAACGCGCGGCGCTTTAAAAAAGCGTTTACAGTGCTGAGATCGAGAAGTAGATACTAGAGAGTAGAGGATAGTTCTCAGCATAGATAGATAAAAAAGATAATTCAACTACTCCTCGTCGTCCGACTCCTCCCCGATGATGTCCTCCTCCGATGTCTGACTGTAGGCATGAAGATACCGATCGTCGTCGGATTCCCAGGGCGACGCTGCTCCTAGCCTCATGTTGAATTGAGCGTCCGCTTTTCGCCTACGCTTGTCCTCGCGATAGGCGGCTCGCTCCGCCCTCCTCTTATCCCTCTCCGCCCTCCTTTGCGCGTAGAACTCGCGCTCGTTGATGATGTCCTGTGGGAAGTGTTGGCACCATAGCGCAATGGCTTCCTTGTCCATCTCGGCGATGCCGAGACAGTGCTCCTGCCTCCGGTTGTCGCGACGATCCTCGTCGGTGCTAAGCCGCGGCAGAGGCGCGAGCTCCTGCGCCCGCTCCCGCGTCAGCATGTTGGGGAAGTTCAATGTTCTATGAGGCCACCAGAGGCGCCACGCCGCCGCACCGTATGCGCGAGCGGCCTCGTTGGTGGTGTCAAAATTGCCGAGGCCGAGGCGCATCCCACGGAACCGGATCTCGGCGGAGAAGCCGCTGGAGGGGCGCACGCGGACGCCGTGGTATCCCCAAGTTTCCCGGTGATGCGGCGGCATGCTGGCGCAGCGGCGGCGAGGCGAAAAAGAGCGGGGAGAGAGCGGTGCGAGGCATAGAGAGGTGGAAAGGCACAGAGCGGTGGGAGGGCGTTGGATTTTATAAAGCGCGCCGGACGCCGCGCGCCAAATTTAGCGCACGCCTGGCCGCTATTTTCGCGCGCGTGCGATCCTTTCCCGACATCTCTGCTATCTCTACTCTCTTCTCTATGGTTATATTTATTTTATATTTAATATTTAATATTTATCTCAACTTCCTTTACTGTCTACTTTTTTTCTCTATACTTTTTTTCTTGCAATATAGGTCGTCCGATTTATATTTGATAGATAGGAAGGAAACAAATGGGAATTTTGCAAAAAGATACCCATACCCCTCTCTAGATTTGCAAATAAGGCCTTCCCTCGTTCATCCTTTTCTCCCAGAAGATAAACTACTCATACAAATGCATCTTGATGCGTGCAACGCATTGGCATCTTGCTATTTCTAAAAACCTTTCCATCATTTGCCACACTACTGGTTGCAGATGAAAAACCTACCCAAGCACAGCGCGATACAGGAGCGACGCACAATTACAAGCTGATATTCTGTTGGACAATGGAGGCTATAACCAATTACTTTTACGGGAACAATAGCACCCAGGAAAATTGAAGGGTAGGTATGAACAAAATTGGAACTGCACATGTACTGCTAAGTGATTCAATACACACATTACCAATCGAGGAGGAGAACGATGGTCGCGGCGGCCTCTGTGAGTCATGGTCGGCAACGGGAGTCAGTTCATTGTCCACGACGGTGGTACTTCTGCGCTTGGCGTCGGCTTCCGGGAAGCAGATCCGAGACCGTGGAAGACGATGCCGGGGAAGAGGCTCCGTCTACGACGACGACGGTGGACCGGCTCCAGTGCGGCGTACGAGGTCGTCGATGAGGCAGATGCGCTGCGGTGGACGAGTGCGCCGATGTAAAGGGGAGGAGCACGAAGGCTGCGGTGCCGTGGAGAAGTCTATTTTGCGGTGGGGATAGAAAATGGGGAGTATTCAGGTGTACTACTCTGGGTGCCGGGGTGGGGTTGGCTGGGTAGGGTGAACCTGAAGTTACGAAAACAGCCCCCTACCAAGCGTCGTCCGTAGGCCTGTTCCGAAGGCTATGATGGTAACTTCCCACTGCTCGAATCAGGGTCGCGGGAGATTTTCCCGCCGACCTCAAAATTTTGTGACACTGGACTCCCCGTGTGGCGTGTTGAGTGATTCGGCTAAGCAACTAGCGAGTAGTAGTAGTAAACTCTGCATATTAGGTTTGACCGAAGTCAAACTTCCTAAAGTTTGACCAAGTTTATATAAAAATATAAACATTTACCATAACAAATATGTATGATGTGGAAGTACATTCAATAATGAATCTAATGGTATTTATTTGTTATTGTATATGTTAATATTTTTTGTTATAAGCTTTCTGAGAGTTTACAAAACTTGACTTTGACCAATGCTAATACGCGGACTTAAATAAAAACGGAGGGAGTACACATTTGTTTTCTTAGTTTGTAGTGAACTAATCATTTGTTGAAATTGTGAAATAAATATATTAGGCTATTGACTTCGAATGTAATGGTCTATACAATTCAATAGTTACAATCATTGTCGAATCCCAAGATGTATACAAGGTCTATAGTACTTCACAACATGCTCAAACTCACATAATCCCAGTCAAATGAGAATCTAAATGCATTTCATAGTTATTACTTTGTAGGATGCAACAAAAACAACCAAAACTCTACATCAGCCATTATAGAAGCAACATTTTGACATATCCCATTGTGTGAATGAAACGTGCAGAGAGAGCTTTTGAAGATGGAGCAGATAGGGCGGGAAAGATTGTATGTATGTGGACGAGAGAGTAGGAGACAAACCTAACGAGACAGAGAGAGAGAGAGAGAAAGAGAAAGAGAGAGGAAGAAGTTAGGTCTGTGAGAAAGATGGAGACATGTAATATACGTGAGATGCGTGTGCATCCGGATTCTGTATACGTGGAAGGAGAAGAGACAACATGTTTGATGAGAGAGCTGGAAAAACATGGACGAGAGGGGAAGGATCTCATGGGTTGAGGGATTGACAATTTTGTGCGGGGGAGAGAGGGATTGGTAATTTTGTGCAAGAGAGAGAGAGGGTGGGGGAGGAGTCAGTCAGCCGTCGTCACATCACCCTGCTTCCAAATGACCCCACATTCTCTAGCGCGGTGTGGTCGCCGTCTTCGATCTGCTCGATGCCCTCTTTGAAGATTGAGGTGTTGTGCATGTTGGGGTGCAAAGAAGCACAAGCGAGAGTGGTCGCCGTATAACCTTGGATGGGGATGATTTGTGTGCTCGGGGGAGTGTGTGTGTGTGTTGTGTGTGTGCGTGTGTGTGTGTGTGTGTCAGATATTGAGCGAAAACAAACCTAAGGAGAGAAATGGGTATTCACGAAGAGATTGTGCGGGCCTTGAGGTGGGCAGGGGCCGAGTGAGGGTGTCAAAATGTGCGCGTTGATGCATGTGTTGCATGCGATCGTGCGAGGGACGGACGAATCGAGAGAGATGGTTGTTGTGTTACGGATGCTCCTCTCTCTCTGTCTCTCTCTCTCTCTCTCTCTCACACACACACACACAAGTAAACTAGAAGACCGTTCTCTCATGTATACACAACGTATCGGCATCTGTCTATGTCTCACTCATGCATGATCATTTGCACATTCAAACCTCTCTATGTCTGTATCACACGCACGCCGTCTCCACATTGCCCTTCCACCACAACACACATATGGACACATACACACTTTCTCTCTCAGTCACACACACAAAATAAGTATTAAAAAAACTAGGGCGCACCTAAAACGTCCAAATCCAAATAAACACAAACTGGAGCTAAATTCAAATATATGGAAATATTGCAGCGTCAAGAACTTTCCCAGGAAAAAAAGTTGAGTAATATTCGAGGATTGTTTTCACACACACAAAAAGGTTCGGTGGATGTCCTTCGAGCGCGACACGGTGACGCACCGTTCGATCGACCGCGCGGCCGCGGTTCACGCGCTTGCACAGGATTCCGTATCGTGGCTGTGGTACTAACTTCAAAAATTAATAAAGCGCTGCCTAAGTCTAATGTTTACGTGTACTAGTACGGTTTTCTTTTAAGTTTGACCAACCTTATATAAAACTAAAGTAAGCTCCCATACGCGCACTCATCAATATGCCGCCGCCGCCGTTGCGCATGCCGGCGCCCGCCTGCTCCGGCCAACAATTTCTCGCCCATCACCGCCGTGTCGCCGCCATCCCTGTGCCATGAAGCCGAAGGCTCGCCCGCTCACGTCGTCTGCAGTCCCTCCTCGCCATGCCGCCGCGCTGCCAAGCACGCGAGCAGCTGGTGGAGCCGCGTCTATGCACGCAGCGTACGAAGAGGAGGACGAGCGCGTGCTCCAGCACGCCGGCGAGGAGGAACTAGCGTGTCATTGTCGTCTCCGCCCGCGCGGAGGAGGCGCGCATGGTGGCTGTCGCGGCGGAAGCCGGTCGCGCGCGCGTCGAGCCCGCAAACCGGGTGCGGACGCGGAATCTACCTTCGAGACCTTGAATGCCACGTGGATCCTGCAATCTGAAGGAGCAATTTGGGTCAGTCGACTCATGTGAGCCGTTTGATGCAACATGGATGGCTAGAAGGGCTTCTTCCACCTCTTCTGCCGTCTTCTTCCTTCGCTCCGTCGAACTTCTTTCACAAATCGACTGACCCAAATTATACTACTAGTACGAACGTATTAAGTACAGTAGGAACACGAAGATACGAGCAGTAGTACCAACTGCAAGAAGAACAGTAGTAAGACATAGTACTAGTACTACTCTACGTACTAAAGAGTTCAAATAACGAGAAAGAACATAAACATAGTTCTGCTGGGGCCTCAGCACAACACACCCTTGAAAATAAACTAAGCAACTAGTCCGCTTGACACTGCAGTAGAACCAGCATGAGCGACGGCACTGCCACCTACTCGGAGTCCGAGTCCACGTCCTCGACTTCGTCCTCGTCCCTCTTCCTCTTCCTCTTCGCCGACGCTTCTTTGCTTGAACCGGACACTGGGCTCTGCTTCTTCATCCAACCCATGTAGATATTTAAACAAAGGTAGGCATCCATTGCTGCGTACAGGATGTGATCTTCATCTAATGTCTTCGACTCCCATGCATGATGAAACTCGTGATGAGGTTTCTTCAGTTTAGCGTACGAAGGATCAATCATGGCTGCTGCCAGGGTCAGCATTGAAGGTTGAGAGGAGGACACCAGGCTTGCCTTCTGGAGATCGAAGGGCTGGCCTACAACGAGACCTATCCGACGCAGGACATCCCTGTCGTTCTTAAAGCCTACAGTAACGAATTTCACTCTTTTGTCCTTGAGGAAGTTCTTAAAATCCTGGCACTCAACGTCGGCATGGCATATGTGGTAGACCAAGCAAACGTTATGTACGCAAACCTGGATCACGGCGGGCTTCTTCCTCTCTTCGTCCTTTAGATCCTTCTCTCGTCCCAGGACTGTGGTGTACTCAACATCTAGCCCAGCGACCCACTCATCCGTTGAACTGTTGAACATGCGTAGGAAGCGAGCAAGCCATGCTTTCACCGTCGCGGATCCACGTGTGTAGATGACGATGAACTGATCGCCGGTGATGGCTCTAACCTGGTACTCAGCGGCGACCATGGAGATTTGGGAGGCCATGGATTTTGGAGGAGGGTTAGGAGAAGTTGAACTGTTGTACCCCGCAAAAACTGGGAGCGAACTAATGTGAAAGGACGGGACGACTGGGAGCGAACTGTTGTGAGGTAGAAGACGGGGACGAGTAGGGCGTGCGAACGGCGTGGGGTTGCTGGCTTGCCCGGTGGATAAACGGCTGCAAGCCCCCAAAGAGTTCTCGAGAACTATGCGGGACCCACTAGATGTCATGTCTACTAGACCCATATCGTAGGCCTGACGGTATAGCTTCTGCCTGTTCGCACGCCATGCCGGCGCGTGGATGTAACTTCACTTAATTCCGTCAACCGTCGCGCCTCCCACGACCTTCGCCTCCCTCGCGCGGTCGCGCCCTTTGAGACTTCGACCGGCTATAAATGAGCAATTTTTTTGCCTACTCCGCATGCATGATACTCCCTCTGGTCCTTTTTACTCCCGTCAACCGTTTGCAAAGTGTTTGACCAAATATATACTTTTTTTGAACACCACCTTATATTAATTAACCAGCCACACCAGTACACTCATTCGATACAATATTCACCACACAGGGCGGTACGTTATTTACAAGAATACCATCTAATCTATTGTCAAAGCTATACTTAGCGATTAAGTGTGCCACCTTATTGGCCGAACGGCTAATCTTTGACAATTGAAGATTGTTGATCAACTTCGAGATGCTCAACGCTTTCATCTTCAGGTCACGCATAGCAGACCTGTCATAGTCCCCCGATGCAAGAGACGCTACCACAAAAGCGCAATCAGTCTCTAAAATTACAGGATTATGAAGAGAAATACCTATGTAGAGACCGGCAATGCAAGCCCTAAGCTCCGCTTCCTCCACGCTTTGACAGGCATCAATGAAATCCCACGACCAAATTTATACTAAAAATATCAATATCTACAATACTGATTATAATGAGTATAAGAACTACGTTTTATAATGAGTGTAAAAATATTGATTTGACATTGTGAATGTTGATACTCCCTCCGTCTAGGTGAGTAAGTCATCTTAGGCTGTGCACCGTGACCAAGGAGGAGGGGAAAACGAGAGACATTAATGTTTATTTGCTAATTAAATAGTATTGCATGCAATGAACTAACCACTGCATGTCATGTTTGATAGTCTCAGGTCATTAAAAGCATGCACACCCTCATCTCTTATTGGTTGATATGTCAAGAAACAAGAAACGAGGTAGAAGTTAATGCACCGCGCCTACGTGTTTTGGGATTATTTGGTTTTCGTAAGATGACTTACACACCTAGCTATTAGAGTACCACTACCTCCCTTCTAGTTTAAAGGGCTCGACTCAAAAATTTCACCTACTCTTAGCAAGATAGTAGAGGCGGTGGAATAGTTTTTGAAGTCTGCAAAAGTACTCAACTAATGCTGTCGTTCTTCACAAAAAATGTGTTTACCAATGCATGCATGAACACTAGTTACTCTAACCCCCCTCTCTTCTTTAATTCTTTGCCACATCAGCATGTTTGCTATTCCCGTGTGCATGATACCAGCTAAGATACCACCATTATGGCCAGCCTTAATCATCGCATGCAATAATTTAGTGCACCTTGAAATATGAACATGTGTGGGGCGTGTATGTTTTTAATGACTTGAGACTATACCTAGCCCGGCATGCAAGATGACTTATTATGCACCGTTCCCCATACCTGCAGGAAGCCCGTTCGTCTCCAAATCTTTTCCTCTCCATGTGTGGAAACAATATGCCTGCCAAACTCTCCTTCTCCCTCCGGCGGTCCCACCACTCCACCCCGTGTGAAAAAATCTGCATGCATGACTCTCCTCCCCCCACGCTCGTCCAATCCGTTGTGACCAGCAATATTTCCACCCCTTCGCTCCCCCGTAATTTACTCCAACAAATATGCCCACGTAGCTTTTACTTAACTTCAGGTGCATTGGGTCACTGACATACGGGCCCAGCAGTGTACTGGCCCACATGTCAGTGACGCAACTGGACCTGCAGTTAAGTCAGTGCAGCTCAGTCCATATCTTACGTAGGTGTGCCATTGCTCGCTATAAATACTGCGCCTCCCACGACATCGCTATCTCCTCCCCCTCACGTTCACGTTCATCGCTATCTCCTCCCCCTCCCTCTCACGTCGACCACCATGGCATCGCCCCTCCCAAGCCCTAGGAGCCCCTCGCTGCACCGCGCGGACGGTCACGCGTCGCCGTTCCGTTCCTCGCCGCCACTAGTCGAGGAGGACGCGTCGGTGTTCCGCTCCTCGCCGCTACGCGACGCGTCGCCGTTCCGTTCCTCGCCGCCACTAGTCGAGGAGGACGCGTCGGTGTTCCGCTCCTCGCCGCGACGCGACGCGTCGCCGTTCCGTTCCTCGCCGCCACTAGTCGAGGAGGACGCGTCGGTGTTCCGCTCCTCGCCGCGACGCGTCGAGGTGGACGCGTCGGCGTTCCCAATCTCGCCAGCACGCGCGTCGGAGGACGCGTCGGCTCCCCGCTACGAGGAGAACGCCGCGCCGCCCGCCGAGCCCCCCAGCCTTGAGGAGCTTTGGAAAGAAATGGATGTCGCCTTGTGGGAGGCTTTGCCTCCAGCAGAGCGCGCCAAAATAGAGGCGGAGAAGAAGGCCGAGGAAGAGAAGCGCACCGCGCAACAAGCTTTCTGGGAGATCTATGTCGCGTCCGAGAGAGTCAAGCAATTGGTTCTTTGGCAGAAGGCTCGTGCGAGGGCCGTGAGGGTGGCGGAGGACGCCCGTGCCGACGCCCTGAGTGCAGTCGGGCCCAAGCGCCTCATCTACGCTTGGCGGTACGTGGACCGGGTGCACGCTTCCAGCCAGGAGGAGTACCTGTTGGCGCCGGATCACCACACCGGTGAGATCGCGCTCGCCCGCCGGCAAGCCGCCAATCAGCACCTCGCGAGTTGCGAGGCTGAGGAAGAGGCGTTGTGTCGGCGCGCTGGGAAACGGCCGCGCACCAGGGCACTCGTGGCGCGCCGCAAGCGCTCCTGCGAGCGCCGTGGCTTTTAGGAGGAGTATAATTTTTGTTTCGTAAGGCGATCTCATTAGTTTTGGGACGCAAATGATAAATCCCGAACGTTCAGGAATTTTTAGCGTCCTTAATTAAGTATGTAAAAGGGAAAGTTTGGAAACGTTGTGTATTATTACGCATTTTGCAAGTACGTGCATATAGCACAAACTTTACTATATACTATCGGACTACACGTCTCTCTCGATATATGCTTGCAGACTGTGCTACTCCCTCCGTCCAGGTCAATAAGTCATCTTTGGTTGTGCACGGTGACCAAGAAGGAGGGAAGACTTGTACACCTAGACGGAGGGAGTACTACTATTACTTATGTACGTGCAAATGCACGTTTTAACATTACGATGCGGTTTTTGTAAAAGTAGAAAAACAACACTAGTCAAGCTTGTGAAACGATTCAATGCAAAACAAATGCAAAAATGCTCGTTTGATTGTTTACTTTTAGCTTCCTTCTCTGTGGTTATTTCTCTGTCGTACTTTGTACGGAGTATCTCACTGGTTGGAAAGGCATGCAAATTCCCAAACCGCTTCCTACACCCTGTATCGAATTTTTTGCCTAACAAGTTGTGCCGTGCAATTGGAATTCCAACTTGAGTACTACTACTAGTAGGAGTACCAGGGGCCAGTTCTTTTAGGCTTCTAGATTAGTAATCCCATAACTACTACCTCCGTCCTGGTTTATTGGTCCCCATTGTAATCTGTGTCAAATTTTGATCATAAATTTAACTAATGAAATGTTAGTGCATGTCACATGCACTACTCCATCCGTCTAGGTGAGTAAGTCATCTTAGGCTGTGCACCGTGACCAAGGAGGAGGAGAAAACGAGAAACGTTAATGTTTATTTGCTAATTAATAGTATTGCATGCAATGAACTAACCACTGCATGTCGTGTTTGATATCTCAAGTCATTAAAAGCATGCACACTCTTTATCTCTTATTGGTTGATATGTCAAGAAACAAGAAACGAGGTAGAAGTTAATGCACCGCGCCTAAGTGTTTTGGGATTATTTGGTTTTCGTAAGATGACTTACACACCTAGATGCACCGCGCCTAAGTGTTTTGAGTAACATTTTATCAGTTAAATCTTTGGTCAAAATTTAGCACAAATTACAATGGTGAGGAATAAACCAGGACGGAGTAGTAGTTTAGAAGCCCAAATAAATGAGTGAGGCGCCTTATTGTTACTCTCCACTGTGACTAGTCTTGTGGGAAAAGCTGGGGAAGCCGCCAAAAGAACTGGCCCTAGGAGTAGTAGCTAGGGATCGAGTGTGGGAGATGAACCGGAGAAAGTAAATGCAGAGAGATGAAATGCAAAAAAGACGGAGGGATGTGATGGTTGCTTGTCCGTTTATTTTACCAGGCCATTTATTACTGGGAGTGGTTGGGTTTTGTGATATGACGACTTTACTGCCGCGCCACGAGCGGGGTGAGAGGTGAGACTCCCGTGCAGCGCCGCCCTCTACACTTGTACTACATCGGTCGTGGTTTATTAGTCCCCCATTGAATTTGACTGAAGATTTAACTGACAAAATGTTAGTGCATGTCAACAAAAACTATATCGTTGGATTCGTATTTGAACATAGTTTTGAATGATATAATTTTAGGTGACATGCATCAGTATTTATCGTACTATATATAATGTTAGTTCAATTTTTGGTCGTACTAATCTATAGTAGTAAGGTGCCCGTGCGTTGCACCGAAGAGTGAAATGCATTGATCGGGGAGTTGTTTATTTTGGCAAAGGATGTGGGGGTCATCTCATGTGTAACGGTATCGATAGGTTTCTTCGGATATTATCTCATCTCTAGAGCTCACAAACATCCGGGTGAAATAGATAAAAAGGTATCTTTTGCAAACAAAAGCGTTCAACTGTTCAACCTGCATCCAAAACTTGTGAAGAAATAACACTTATTGTGCTTTGCAAGAAATGATCTTTAAGAATTAGTTTTTGAGTATTGATTGTTATACATGTTGGCTACAGATGACATGGCACTTTCTTATAGTCAACAGTTGGCTATACTATTAAGTAATATTAACCATGCCCTTATACACCTAGACGGAGGGATTAAATCAGGATGACTTTCAAGGAGGCAGAGGAGATGTAAGAAATGGTTCATCGTAAGTCTTTCACCAGTACTGTAGTGAAAATTCATACATGGAAGATTCTAGACTAAACCATAAACGGATACACTTTTATTCATGCGCGATACTCCAATAGAGCAAGATCATGCATGGAAGTCTCCACATGCTTAGACAGCGGATTACATTGAGCGAAGACTAATGGTCAACATTTAACTTGATAATGCGTATTTTTTAGAAGAACAGGGAGGCTCCTCCCCGGTTCCATTATCAAATGAAACCCAAAGTGTCTTACATCAGCTCACTGAGAGGAGCAGTTCAAAGGAAGGACTGCGGCGAAAGCCACTCAAGTTTAACGACAAGCTTATAGAATCAAAAGTGGCAAAGACGCGGGCCATAAGCACCCACACACACACTACATGTTTTCTAAGTGCACTTGATAATTCATATGTCTAGGTGAACCTCCTTGGAGTCCCGTGCACCGAGTCGGCGGGTAAAGGATGGAATGGATGCCATGGGTTTTCCAAGTCCACATTGGCGGGATAGTCCCAGCTCCCAGAGTCCAAGTCTGTCCGATGAGGCCGGTGTCGCCGCCCACGCGACCCGGAGAGGTAGTAACATTGACCACGCAACCGTACATCTGGCTCGTGTCTGTGTGAGCGTCGGCGACGATGCCCCTGACGCACATTACAGAGACGGGGCGGTGGCCTACGCGGGCCTCGCCGGTGCCCACTGTCAAGAGGAAGACGCTGTCGTCCTCCTCCGAGACTAGCAGGCGGCGGTGATCCTCCAGCGACTCCGGCATGGTGAACCGGTAGCACGTGTCATACTTGATGTTCTCCACCAATGGCCAGCAGTGACTACTGCACGCATCCGTGAGGTGATGCACCATGTCCACCGGCGAGCCACAAAACGGCATCGGGCACTCATAGCAGCGGACGAAGGGCTCCTTGGAGGCATCGACCAGGCCGTCCATGAAACGGGAGTGGCTGTAGGGGACGTTGCACCAGTTGAATATATGAGCAAGTTACTACGAGATTTAATCCGAATAAGCACAAAATAAATCATGACGGCTATAACAGAGATGAAACTAATCATGTGGACTAGCATAGTAGTAGGATACATAGTAGAAACAAGAATTCTACCACGATTTCAAACAGGAAGGACAGAAACACATACGGTGCAACGGGAGCAGCACAGTTGCCGTTGAGGTTGTCGCCCATGTCGTTGAGGAAGAGGTTGCCGAGGGTGGGGAAGAAGTCTTCGTCGAAGTCGTGGCTGCCAGCAGTCGCGAGAGTGCTCTCCCCATATTTCAACAGCGCTCGCCGAATGGAGCGCAGGAGGGAGTGGCTATAGGGGACGTTGCGGCCGCCGAATGGAGCGCAGGAGTAGCACACGAAGGAGTAGATGGTGTCCTTACTAGTACTCCCTAGTCTCTATCTATCTATATCTATATATATCTACTCTTATAGAAAACTAAGTTGGTGATGATGGTATGTCTGCCATCTTGTAATATAGACCGTCCGATCTATATCTGACGGATAGAAAGCCAACTATGACAATTTTACAAAAGATACCCGTACCTCTCTCCACATTTACAGATAAGGCCTTTCCTCGTTCATCCTTATCTCCCACAACCTCGTGATCCTCCCTATGTCTCTATCTCTACTACTCTTTTTTATAACAAATCGAATAGTGCTGCGCCGTTCACTGCACGCCCGGCTGAACACGCCTACTCGCCTCCATCATCACCAACTGAGGGGCTGTTTGGTTCCCAGCCACAGTTTGCCAAGCAAAAATTCGGCAACCACAGTTTGCCAAGCATGTGTTTGGTTTTTGCCACACTTTGGCTTGCCACACTTTATTGTCCCTATGGCCCACTTGTCAAAAAGACAATTTTTTTGCCAACTTTTGCCAAAGTTTGGCGTCCAATTTCTTAGCCACACTTGTGTGGCTTGCCATACTTGTGTGGCTAGCCACACTTTGGCTTGGCCACACTAGTCTCCAACCAAACAGACCCTGAGTCTTTTATAGGAGTAGGAGTAGAGAAAAAACCGAGTTGGTGATGATGGTGTGCCGTGCAATGCACGGACATCTTGCTATTTTTTTGCATATAAGTCCAAACACCACGTAGACACGGTCTTTGAGCATGGTTCATAGTCGTTCCACGATCGGGCATTGAAGTTTGTAACTATTTTAGATTAGAATATACTACTGCTTTGGTTGAAGTAGTAGAGCAGAGTACTACTCTACTACTCTACTCTCGCAAGCTAGGCCATAGTACTGTAGTAGGTACTATAGGGAGTACCAGTACTGTGATCACTCAAGCAAGTTGTCTGGCATCGATATGACCCTACGCTGCTGGTATGTGTCTCGTAAGTCAAGCGGCATGCTGTAGTCATCATCACATGTCCACTTCCCGCAGCACATATTCGCTTCTCCATCTTTGTCCGCGCATAATCCCGTCCAAGCTTCCATCCCCGCTAAGGCGCCTCCCCCCTCGTCTGAAACCCAAGCACTAACAATGGCAGAACCGAGCAGCGTCCGCCAAAAGAGTGACTGGAATTCGCTCCCCACAGAGGTAATCAAGCTCATTGTTTTGCGTGTGGACAATCTCAGTACCATGCCGCTCGCCGCGTGCTCTTCGGGGCTGTACCGTTTACTCAAAGCCCTGAGGCTGGATCTTTTTAAGCCAGCTCCTTGTTTGCTGATGCCGCCTCATCTTCAGAAACGGCGTGTCACTCAGCATAATGATCGTAGGGTGGCGAGCATCAACCCCCTTCACTGCGATTCGATCCCCGTCAGCCTCAGCTACATTAACGGTATGTACTGGGTCGGCATGAACACGTCTTGGATGGTGCTCGTCGACGGTCACGGTAGCTGGATGCTCGTGGAGGTCTACACCCGGCGATTGATCCCCCTTCCTTCGGTTAACACTGCACTGATTTGGCACCGCGGCCCAGAATACTCGGAATCTTACAGTAGCCAACATGATACCAAGTTTGATTTGCTCAAGGTTGTAATCTGCCAAGTGCCCACAAGATCTGTGAATTCTAAAGATTTCAGGCTAATTGCGTTCTTCAACCGCGGTCTCGCCTATCTAACAGGTCACTGCGGTAAGTGGATAAATCTGCACGTCCATCGCAGGATCATACATCCTCCATGGTTCTCTTATGCCATTGAACACAAGGGCTTCATTTACGCTGTCGACTCCTTCTATGGCTGGACGTATTGCTGGCCTACTCCAGTCATTGCTACAAACTGCTATTACAGCAGTATGTTACTTTCCTATGATATCATGATGGCTTGCTTATATTACTGTCAACATTTACTGAAAAAATATTCATGCTCATAACATGCTGTTCTTAAGATTGACTAAATCAAGTGCCCTTTTTTATTTGACTCCAACTTGATATGATGTTGTAGGCCGCCTGGTGTCCCTACCCTTCATAATCCCAGGACCTTTCAAAGAAAAGCGGCATGGCAGTTGCAGGTGGTTCCTGGCTCGATCAGATGACGGCGAAAGATTGATGATCGTTCGCACGTACCGGAAGTGTTGTTTCACGGAATACAATCACAGTCACTACAAGGTATTTGAGCAGGATCCCAGCTTCTCTGGGCCTACAGGAATTTTTGACTAGAGGCTGGTAAGTAGCCTTGGTACATGCTCTCTATTTGTCGGACTGAATTATCCGATTAACCAGGAGATAACCGACGACAAGGATCATGATGGCAGTGCGGTTTCGTTCATCAGGCAAAAATGTGTGTACACAGCGTACCATGCGTCTCTGCATGCACCATACCCTGATATGTGTTGCGACGCTCTGCAGCCCAAAGTAGGAGAGAGGGTCACAAGTATCAGACATCTACCTGCTGGCTGGAGTTTCCCCCGTCAGGCACCCATCTGGTTCAAGCCGTCAGCCAATCTCCATAGCTTAACAAATAGTAACGTCTAACTGAGTCAGTTAGTTAGATGCATACACTTGGTGTAGTAGGATCTTTATTTAGTTTGATGCATACACTTGTCCTTTTTTGGTAGCCCTTTTGTAATGACGGCTGATGTTTGGTTTGGAAGAGAGAGCTGCATCTTCACTCTTCTGGCCTGCTTACTGCTTCTGTTGCACCCCCAGCCCTGGTTGCTACTGCTGCTGTTTTGAATGTACAATCAGTAGTATATTTCATCTGTTGGTTGAATAAATGTGTTGTTTTGGAAGTCGTTGCATGGTTCAATCTTTTAGTGCCCCGTACCGTACGTAGCTCATACTATTTTTCGTACGGAACACATTTTCCACTTGTTGACAACATGCAGCCCACTGATGAAGGCCCAATAGAGAAGCCCATAATTAAATGGAAGGGAGGCTCTCACATGAATCCGGCCCAGGTACATGCTCATGGTCCCCTAAACATAAATAAGTAAATAAATAAATAAAGCTAAATGCTCATGCACCAGTTCTTTGGGAAAATAGGTAGCCCAGTATTTCTTTTTGAACAATACCCAAGCTAGGCCTATTTGTTTTCTCTGAATTAATGGGCTGCAGATCTTTCAAGATGAGGAGGGATGCATTCCATCCCAGCCAAAGAGTATGGTCAATGTCTGTTAAAAGTAATATCAAAAGGGGTTCAAAATTCCAAAAAATTTATAGCAAATGGGATATTAGTTTTTTTTGAATTTTGTTCTTCACTGATATCTTATACGTATTTCATTGGATTTAACATGACATAGTACTAATTTATTTTTAAATTTGTTTTAGTATGGCTATTAATTTTTGGATTAAGAATATTTCGTTGCGCAGCAAAAATTTGCGAATTTTCAAAATTTCCCACATATTGAGATAATTTTTTTGACCCTGGTACTAACCAGAAAATGGCCGGCAATTCTAAAAATGGAAAACGGGCTTCAATAAATTCCATATGAATTAGAAAATGAGTAAAAGTTATAAAAATAATAGCAAATGGGTTGTACACACCACAGATTTCGAGGCTGACTTGTTTACGCAAGGCTTTGTCAGTGAACACACGATTCTAGCAGCAGTGACTGTTGGATGTCCATCCAACGGCTGACGTGCTTCTTGAATCTCTGATCTTCCTGCTCCAGCCGCCTAAACTAGCGTCGGCAGGACTGCCTGCTCCCTCCTCTTGTGGCCCGCTGTGATGCCGCACAGGCTTCCCCGTCCCACCCTGCTCCCTCCTCTTGTGGCCCGCTATGATACCGCGCAGGCTTCCCCGGCCCACCCTACTCCCTCCGCTGGCCTGACTGCACGCAATCAACTGCCTCCTTATTACGCGAAAAAATGATTCCTCCCACTGACATCTGGGGAGCACCGGTTGGGAGGCTGACCTGTGGGCCTACTATGTTGACGCGTACGCAGGGCTTGTCAACTTAGTCAACAAATGATTCTAGCAGCAGTAACCATTGGATTTGAATCGAACGGTCCTGGTGCTTCTACAATCGCTGCTCTTCTTGCACCAGCCGCCCAAACCAGCGCCGGGGAGACCGCCTGCTCCTGCCTCCAGTGGCCGGCTGTGCTGCCATTGAGGCCTCATCGCCCCTACTACTCCCACTGCTAGCCAGGCCCTCTGGCGATGGCAGCCTCACACCACAGCCGAACCACTGAACCCTCGTACTCCTCTCTGCATGGGCATCCACTGTCGTGTCTTCCCCGGCTCCGTGTTGTCCCCTTCATAGGCCTCGCCATCGTCCACCGCCTTGCTGCTCTCGGCGCGGCATGGTCAATGTGGTCAACGACATTCCATCAGAAGAGTCCTATACGTGGAGAGGCTGACAGCTGGGTCCACGGCCACAGCCCAGTTTTTTTGTGATTTGCCAAGTAAGTCGCTTTGTCAGGCCTGTTGGGCTGCAAATCTTTCAAGACGAGGAGAGCTTTCATTCGGCTGGCTGACAAAATGGCCCATCAGTAATGAGAAATGGACTGTACATTTTTAAAACACATTAAACCGGCAATTAGTTTCAAATATCTTTTTTTTCATTTCGAGATTTTAATTTCATTAATTTTTATGCGTGGAGAATTTGTTGGATTTTATATTGATATACATTTATTTTTAAAATCAGTTTGAATGTGAGTCGAAATTTCGGGATTAAAAACAGTTCAGACCGCACCGAAATATGCAAAATTTCGTATAAGTTTTTAACCGTGGCCACAATATGGGCTGTAATGCTAACAAAAAGAATATGGGCTCCAAAAAACCTTAAGAATTAGCAAATGGGCTGTAAATTATTAAAAATAATGGATGATGGGTTGTATGCTTATTTTCACAGATTTGAGGCTTTCCTACTGGGACCCAGTATAGTGGCAGGCTGACTTGTGGGCCCACTAAGTTGATGGGGACGGAGGGCTTTGTCAACTTACTCAATATGCACTATTCTAGCTCCAGTGACCGTACGATGTCCATCCAACGGCCGTAGTGCTTCTTCTTGCTCCAGCCGCCCAAACCAGCGCCGGTCGTGCCTCGTTCTCCTGCCTCCCGTGGCCGGCTACGATGCGGCGGAGGCCTCACCGCCCCCTACTACTCCCACCACTGGCCAGGCCATCCCTCTACTCACCCACACACCCTGTTATTCTGCGGCGACGGCAGCCTCACACCGCAGCGAACCAGTGAACCCTCGTACTCCTCTACATGTGGGCATCCACTGTCGCGTCTTCCCCGGCTCCGCGTCGTCCCCTTCCTAGGCCTCGCCGTCGTCCACCGCCCTGGTGCTCTCGGCGCGGCGTGGTCAACATGGTCAAGGAACGGCTTCCATCAGACGTGGACAGTACGTGGAGAGGCTGACAGCTGGGTCCACGACCGTAGCAAGGAAGTGCCTCCTTATTACACGCAAAATAATTATTCCTCCACCTGACAACAGGGATCCACCGGACGGGCCACCATATTTCACGAAAAAAACGTTCCCCCCCTGACTGCTGGGACCCACCAGCTACACCTTTGCATGCAAGGAAGTGCGTCCGGGTAAAAAAACAAAACGATTGGCCCCCCTGACTGCTGGGACCCACCAGCCACATCTTCGCACGCAAGGAATTGCGTCCGGGCAAAAAAAAAACGATTCGCCTCCCTGACTGCTGGGACCCACCAGCTTCATCTTCGCATGCAAGGAAGTGCGTCCGGGCAAAAAAAACAAAACGATTCGCACCCCTGACTGCTGGGACCCACCAGCTACATCTTCGCAGGCAAGGAAGTGCCTGACAGACGAGACCCACATGGTCGAAGCACACGTAGCGTTGTCATTCTGGTCGCGAACGTGTACGTACATACTGGTCGATGTAGAGGCGCGCACGTAGCATGTACACGTACGTACAACGGCGAGGGTGCAGGAAAGAAAATATGGCCACATACGTACATACGGGCAGGGTCTCGAACGCCTACTCGCGCATACGTACATGGCTGGGTCGGAATGGAGAAATAGCGTTATCGTCGTGTTCATGGGGAGCCAACCGGCTGGGTCGGAACGAAATGCGTGGTCGAGTTCATCGGGAGGGCTTGGACAGAACAGGCGATGGAAACAAGGCCTGGTGTACCACACAACAGAGGAAATGGACCTCCTACGTTTGGAACGGGGTCCTGTTGATCGGGAGGGGTGTGGCAACCCGCAAAACGGAGGAAACGTACCTCCTACAGTCGAAACGGGGGTCCTGTTGATCAGGAGGGGTGTGGCGTACCGCAAAACGGAGAAAACGGACCCCCTACGGTCGAAATGGGGGTCCTGTTGATCGGGAGGGGTGTGGCGTACTACAAAACGGACAAAACGGACTTGTGTTGGAGCGCTACGGTCGAGACGGGGGTCCTGTTCATCGGGAGGGGTGTGGCGTACTGCAAAACGGGACTCCACGGGATACTGTTCATCTGCACCGTCGACCTCCTCCAGCCTCCACGGGCTACCGTCGACCTCCTCTAGCCTCCACGGGCTCCTGTTCATCCAGCCTCCACCGCGCGCTACTCCTCCGGCTACTGTTCAACCACGCCTCTACGGGAACCCCTCCATCGTCTACTATTCATCCAGCCCTCCACACCACGGGGTCCTGTTCAACCACCCCTCCACGGCCACCCCTCCACCGTCTACTGTTCATCCAACCCTCCACACCACAAGGTCCTGTTCATCCAGAGGCAACACCACCGCTCCCTGTTCATCCAACCCCCCCCCCCACAATGCTCACTGTTCATCCAATCGATCGGCTTCGTTTAGCAGCAGTAGCGAAGGAATCACTCCATCGGGTTCAGTTAACAGCCATCGATCGATCGCTCGGGTTCAGTAACGCGTAGTCTGCAGTGCAATCGCTCAGGTTCAGTTTGAGCCCAACGCCTCGTTCGGGTTCAGCTAGAGCCAATGCCTCGCACACACGTGCATACGTGTAGGAGAGAAACGCGCATCGCTCGGCCCCCGATGTAACGCCCCGGATCCGATGTGCCAGGTGTTCGCCAGTTATTCGTCGTTGTTGCCATGTCATTCGCTTGCGTGTTGCATTTTGCCATGTCATCATCTGCATTTCATCTGCATGTTTTTCAAAACTTGCGTCCGTTCGGTTTCCGCCGGTTCCCTCTGTTGTCTGTTCGGAGTCTAGACACACTCGCACGCGCCCGCGGCACCTCCGAAATATTATTTTGTATGTGGCATAAAAATGTTCTCGGAATGGGGTGAGTGGTGTCGTGCGGTCTTATTATAGTGTAGACAGGCCGCCTGCCAAATTTTGTCGCATTCGGAGTTCGTTTGACTGCCCAACCGTTAAATATATAACCACGATATAGCCGATATATTCGTCGGACGTTTCGGTCTCCGAAACTGCTGTCGGGCCTCTCTCTCTTCTCAGCCCAATGCATCCTACACAGCCCACCTATGCCCAGCCCACCCCCCTCGCGTCCGAAACCATCCGATCGAGATCGGAGGGCTCCGAAACCACCTTTTTCCCCTAACCCTAACCCCCCTTTCCCTATATAATCACCTCCTCCTCCCAATTTTGGGAACCCTAACCTCCTCCACCTACCTCTAGCCTCCCCCTCGGGATCCCCGCAGCCGCCAGCCTCCTCCCTCCTCAATTTCAGCGCCAAGCCAGCCCTCCACTGCCAAGTGTCGCCGCCCCACTCGCCGCGCCGCCACCTACCGCCCCTCCAGCCAACCCGCACCGTCCACGTGTCCCAGGCGCACCCCCTGCCCACTCCCCGCCGCCGCTGGCCCGTCCAGGCCCGCATAGGGCCCGCCAAGCCCATCGTGGCCCGGGTCGGTCCGACCCCGCGCCGCCGCCCGCTCCCCGCCTTGCCCCGCACCTCCAGCTCGGCGCCCGAGCGCTTCTGCCCCTCTGTCGTCGCCGGCAACCAACTGGACCCCGCCGCCGGCCTCCTCCGTGCACCGACTCTCGTCGCCTCGTTCCCACCAACCTCCGCCGGACCCAGGTCGCCGCCTCCCATCGCCTCCTTCTCCTCCTCATCTCTCCCTCTCGCTGCCTCACTCTCCCTCTCTCTCCCCTTGCAGCACCACACCGACGACCTCCCGTCCCCGCCGCCTCCTTGCCGGATCTGCGTCGTCCGGCCTCCTCCAGCCTGCTCTGCGCCTCGCCGGAGCCGCATTAGCGTCGGCCGCATGCTGCCCTGCCTCCTCGATCCAGAAGGGATCGGGAAGAGGACGCAGCCCCCACGTGGGCCCCGACCCGCTCCACCAGGCCGGCGGCCCGGTCCATCACCCTCCAGCCCACCTTCCTCACCGTGTCCGGCCCAAGTGGCCCAAGGTGAGCGAGACCACCAAAAACCCTGCCCGTGCCCGTGTTAGTTATTTGTCGCTCACCTTGTTTTTTTTTCTGGAAACTGCCAAGTCCCAGAATTTCTATTTAATGTGTGCATGTTTGGATGCTTGTAACTTTCTGCATGCTACTCCATTTTGCGTGCATAATATATCAAAATGTTCGCTGTAAGATGCTCTTCATTTAATTCCATTGTGCCATGTTCATTTGAGTTCATATTGATGCTCAAATCATCATTGCAGGAGTGCTATATGATGTTAACTGCTGTCTGTTAACAGAACTTGCTGTTTTGTCTTTTTCATTGCATTTTGTGTGTGCATCTTATGAGCTTGATGTCTACATGAGTTTTGAGCTACATCATGCCATCTACACTGTGGTCCAATCCGTGTATTTTTGTGAGTCTTGTAGTGAGTTCTTCGAGCTCGTGAAGTAGGGTAATTGATGTTACTGTTTTGCTAAGCTGAATCTGCTATATCATGTTGCTATGTAAACCTGCTGCTACAAGTCATTCCATGTATAATCTGGAGTTGTTCACTAAGGATGTTTTGTTATACATGTCATTCTCTATCCATTAATGCCCCTAGTTGCATTTATAGCCTGCTGTAACATGTTGTTATCTTGCTCCAAAATTGCTAAATAATGTTGATGTCAGTCTGTTAACATTAAGTTCAGTTTTGCCATATGTTTTGCTAGTGATCCATGCACCCTATGAACATGTTCTTGCCATTCTTAGCTTCATCATTATGTCATCTTACAGCTGGCTGGATTCACATGCTATGTATTGCTCTGTGGTGAGTTGTACAAGCTCACCTACATGCCTACTTATTGTTGTTCCTGCCATGTATGAATCTGTCATATCATTTGCCATGTTTGCATGGATGAAACCATATTTTCTTTTGATCTTTAGAATTAGTTCAATAAGGGAGTTTTGTTCTTTGTCTTTAGTATGAGCACGCCATGCCTTTGTTTTCCATGTTAAGCTCCTGTAACATGTTGTTTGATAGCTCTAAACATTGCAACCTGATGTTATTTCTGCAAAATCTGAAACTGTTATAATTTGGAATCTTGTCATGTCCTTTTGAGCATGTTCTATTGTTTTCTGGAGATAGCTCACTGTTCATGTTTTGTCATGATTTACTTGTACTTCATGCCCATGCCTTCTGTTCTTATGTTGAGGTGCTATAGCATATTGTTTTGATGCTTGCAAGATGCCTAGTTGCTATTTTGGACAGCTTGTCCTTTAAACTTGTATAGTGTATGTGTTGAACCGTTGCTCCATTTTGAGTGTGCTCTATATGAAACTTGCTTACAATTGCATGTAGTTTCATATTATCATGTTGCATCCTTGTTTTGAGGTGTTTGCTTGATGTTTGGATGCACTTAGCATCAATGCCATGTTTAACTTGTTTTGTTGATATATTCTAGGCCGTAGCTCCGAATTAAATGAACTTTATATGTAACTTGACTAGAATTTCATGTAGATCATCTTGATGCATCTTAACTTGCTGTTGAAAAATTTGAACATAAGGTTTATTCAGTTCTGGACCAATTTCTAAATTTGCATATGAGGACTTACCAGATTTGTTATATGCTGTTTCCGGCCTCATTTAAACTTGCTTTGATGTGTTGTTCTTGTTTGCATCATCTCTTGCCATGAGTAGCCTCATCTAGCTTTGTCATGCATCATACTCGGGTAAGCATCATGCCATGTCTATGTGTGGTGTGTTTACCATGTTGTGTGCTTCTTCTCGATAGTTCCCGTTTCGTTGCAATCGTGAGGATTCGTTCGTCTACGCTTGGTTCGGCTTAATCCGTTCGTCTTCTTCATGGACTCGTTCTTCTTCATAGCGGGATTTCAGGCAAGATGACCGCTACCCTGGATCTCATTACTATCATTTCTATGCTAGTTGCTTTGTTATATCGCTTTGCTGCGCTTCCTATCATTTGCTCTTCAAGCCTCCCAAATTGCCATGTCAGCCTCTAACCTTTTTCACCCTTCCTAGCAAACCGTTGCTTGGCTATGTTACCGCTTTTGCTCAGCCCCTCTTATAGCGTTGTTAGTTGCAGGTGAAGTTGAAGATTGCTCCATGGTGGACAGGATTATGTTGGGATATCACAATATCTCTTATATTATTAATGCATCTATATATTTGGTAAAGGGTGGAAGGCTCGGCCTTATGCCTGGTGTTTTGTTCCACTCTTGCCGCCCTAGTTTCCGTCATATCGGTATTATGTTCCCAGATTTTGCGTCCCTAACGCGGTTGGGTGATTTATGGGACCCCCTTGAGAGTTTGCCTTGAATAAAACTCCTCCAGCAAGGCCCAACGTTGGTTTTACCATTTGCCTACCACCTATACCTTTTCCCTTGGGAGTAATTAACCCAAGGGTCATCTTTATTTTAGCCCCCCGGGCCGGTGCTTCTCTAAGTGCTCGTCCGAACTAGAGCCCTTTGTAGCACCCCCTCAGGGAAACTTGAGGTCTGGTTTTAGTTGTACGGATTGCTCATCCGGTGTTGCCCTAAGAACAAGATATGTGCATCTCCTATCGAGATGTCGATGCATCAGGCGTTCTTGCTGGTCTTGTTTTACCATTGTTGAAATGTCTTGTAACCGGGATTCAGAGACTGATCGGGTCTTCCTGGGAGAAGTAATATCCTTCGTTGATCGCGAGAGCTTATCATGGGCTTAGTTCGGACACCCCTGCAGGGTATAAACTTTCGAGAGCCATGCCCGCGGTTATGTGGGAGATGTGAATTTGTTAATGCCCGGTTGTAGATAACTTGACACCAGATCCGAATTAAAATGCATCAATTGTGTGTGTAGCCGTGATGGTCTCTTTTCGATGGAGTCCGGGAAGTGAACACGGTTTTGGGTTATGTTTGACGTAAGTAGGAGTTCAGGGTCACCTCTTGATCATTGCTAGCTTCACAACCGTTCCGTTTGCTTTCTTCTCGTTCTTATTTGCATATGTTGGCCACCATATATGCTTAGTCGCTGCTACAACCTCACCACTTTACCCCTTCCTTTCCCATTTAGCTTTGCTAGTCTTGATACCCATGGTAATGGGATTGCTGAGTCCTCGTGGCTCATAGATTACTACGACAACAGTTGCAGGTACAGGTTATGCGATGATCATGACGCGAGAGCGATGTTTACTTGTTTTGGAGTTCTTCTTCTGCTTCTTCTTTGATCAGGGGCTAGGTTCCAGGTCCGCAGCCTGGGCTAGCAGGGTGGATGTCGTTTGAGCTTCTGTTTGTGTTTCATCCGTAGTCGGATGTTGATCTTAAGTATGTTGTATAGATGTATTCTTGGGGCATTTGTATGTCTTTTATGTATCCCCCATCTGTTATGTAATGTTTATGTAATGATATCCACCTTGCAAAAGCGTCTCCAATATGCGCTTGTCACATCCCTAGTTCTGGCCTGACCTATGCTTGCTTCCATGTGTGCATCATGTTTAAAGTTTATGAAATTTGAAATGGGGATGACCAAGCCCTAGCACCAAAGCAATGCAAATAGGTTCAACTTCAAAATATTTTCAAAGAACCCAAATTGGTTTGCAAAAATGTTCATGATTAATGGAAAAGGGTGAAAACCATTTCCAGAGATGATGGATATTTTTCCAAGACATTTTTGGATTTTTGAGTAAACCATATTGTATTTGAATTGGGGCATTTAAATACTGTTAATATTTTAAAATGCTCCAACAATTCTGAAAATAGTTGAGGGCCTCTGTGATAATTCAGTTAATGCCCACAATTATTTTCAGGATTTATTAAAATGGTTTGGTATTATTACTAAATCAAAACAAATAGCAAAAACTAGAAAATAGAAAGAATTAGAAAAAGGAGAGAGAGAAACCTACCTGGCCCAGCTCCTCCAGCCACTTACCTGGCGCCACCACCGGCCCAGCACGGCCAAGCCCACCGCCGCTTCCCCCCCTGTCGCCTTCCTCCTCGCGCCAGTAGGCACAGGCGCGTGGCCGACGCACGCCGGCGCTCGCCCCGGCCACCTCCTGCTTGCCGCTCCACCTCGACGCCTGGACGCCTCTGGGAGACGCCACGCACCCCCCCTCGACCCTCTCTCACTCTCCCGTATCTCTCCCTCCGTCCCTATCCCCCTCTGCTCGCTCTCACACGCACGGCCGAACGCCGCCGCCGCCGTTCGCCATAGCCGTAGCCGTAGCCATCCTCGAGCCTCTCCGACACGCCCACGAGCTCCGCCTCGTCCCTCTCTTCCTCCTCACCGAGCCGCCCGACGGCGGAAGCCCCTGGATGCCGCTAGCCCCGCCGTTCCCCTCCTCGGCCACCGAGGACCGTCGCCGTCGATTTGCCGCCGTTGCTGCCTCCCCGAGCTCGCCGTCTGCTCCAACCGACTCCCAGTGAGCTCCTCTTCCTCCTCCCCCTTCCCGTTCTCGCTCTCGAGCACCATAGCAACTGCACCGAGTTCGGCCAAAACCCGCCGCCGCCTATGACCGCCGCCGACGTGCCTCCGGCCACCTAGTGGCCCGGCTGTCATGCTCAACTTTCTCCCCGCGCTGCGTAGAGCACGTAGGTGCCTCGCACGAGCCTCCCCGGCCACCGTAGCGTCAACTCCGAGCTCGCCCGAGCTCCGGCGACCGCCACGGTCGACGCCGGTGACGACTCCGGCCATCTTAGGCCCAACTGCTGCCACTACTCGACGCAGACGAGCGCCCGCGTCAAGTAGACACCCTCCGCCGGCCGTTTGGTCGCCGGAGACACAAACCCGAGGCTCGCCACCGCGGCTGGCCTCGCCGGCGTCAAGCCGCCGGTGGGTTTGACCCCACTGACCCGGGATTTGACCCTGTTTGACTTCCCCAGGGTCACTGACAGGTGGGCCCGGCCCCTGCTAACTTTTGGTTAAATTAATAACTAATTTTAGTTAAGCCACTGACTCACTGACATGCGGGCCCCGCCCGGCTAACCAAGTTAGTTAGGGTTAATTTTAATTAGGTTAGTTAGTCCAGACACTGACACGCAGGGCCCACAGGTCAGTTTGACCTAGACGGCGCCCGTTGACCTGCTGACGTCACTATGAGGTCATGCTGACGCAATAATTCCTTTCTGGAATTTAAATAAATCTTAAATGATTTATTATTTTCAGAAAATGTCCAAAACTTCTAAAACTCATAGAAATTCAACCGTAACTCCAAATGAAATAAATTATATATGAAAAATTATCAGAAAAATTCAAGGATCCCATCTGTACCATTTTCATGCATGTTTGAACAATGGTCTAGCATGTAACACCTCATAGAACACCGTAACCCCGACTCGATGCCACATGGTCTAGCATGTAACACCTCATATCACTTTGCGGCCTCACGCACGGTATTCCCACGGGTGTCGCCTTACCTTTGCCCGGGACCGTTTGCACCTTTTGGCAGACGTATATGATAGTGTCGCTAGTACCCATATGATAAGGAGCCCGGGCTGACATGGCTAGTCGTAAACCCAAAGTGGCACAGACTTACAGGGACAGGCATCCATGACCCAGCAACGAACGTGTCGGTCATCAGCAAGTGGGTCCGGGCTGTAGCACTGGGCTAGCAGGACTCCGGTAAACCGGGCTGTAGCGGGCTAACAGGACTCCGGTACTCAATGCGTGACATTTCCCCGAAGGGACAGACACAGGAACGAAGAAGGACACATGCCGGCCAGCCTAAGTGTTCCAGAGCAGCAGCAAGCTACCATGGCTCAGTGGTAACACTAGGAGACATTTCCCGGTAAGAGAGGCTACTAAGGATAAACAACTAGATAGTCAGATCCCACACATACCAAGCATTTCAATCATACACACAATATGCTCGATATGTGCAAATACAACAAGGCATCACAACATGACTCTACGACACAAGTACTTTATTTAAGGCTCAGAGAGCCATACATAACATACACATAGGTACGGGTCACACGACCCAGCATTCAGGTCATACAGTCATACAAACCAGCAGCGGAAGTAACTTGTCTGAGTACAGACAACTAGTAAAATAAAAGAGGCTTGGAAAGCCTAGCTATACTACGTGGTCCTTCACAAGCTCAGGATCACCACCTGGGCCTTTAGCCTACTCATTGATGTCAACGTCTACGAAGAACCCATCAGAAGGGGTTGCAGCGTCTTCTGTAAAAATGTAGATTATAGCAACATGAGTACAAAGGTACTCAGCAAGACTTACATCAGATCCTACATACATGCACATTATCAAGAAGGGTTGGTGGAGTTATTGCAGCAAGCCAGCCTTGACTCTTGGCTAGGCTATCCTACGAGACTCCAACTTGAAATGGTTTTGCTCACACGAGTCCACTACTCGCCACTTCAATACACTACCGAGGATCCACCTCCGTCTTCCTACGGAAGAGCCATCCTCGGCACTCACACTTATCTTGAGGCTTTTAGTAGTTTCCATTTACTTGTCTATGAACTGTATAGGCAACCAAGTAGTCCTTTACCGCGGACGCGGCTATTCGAATAGATCATGATAACCCTGCAGGGGTGTACTTCTTCATACACGCTCTCACCACTTACCGTCGTTTACACGACATGTACTCGGCAACCTTCAAGCGGAAGCCCAACGTGGGTGTCGGCCACGACCTACCTAATCACCTAAGTCTCTAGTCCAGGTTTATCGCCTATTCCGGTTCCATCCATGAGGAGATCCGACCGAGGTTTCGCTCACAGCCCCAAACGATGTGAACAGGGTTCCCGAGATACCTAACGGGTATTCGGTACACCGTGCCACGTACCTACCGCATCACAGCCCACCCCTACGGTCAGCGCTGTCCACGGCCTCCAGTAGGCTACAAACACCAGAAACTACTTGCAACTCCTGGACAGAGAACTAGGGTGAATAAGAAGTCGAGAGGGTCCATTGGTTTCGGGCCCAATGCATGGTAGTAGCTGAATCTTAAATCACACATACAGATCTCAGTGCTTAAGGTCGGCTTCAATGAAACAACCCACCATGTACTCCCACATGGCCTCTCATCGATACCTTTACCAAATCATGTTCACCACACCACTATCATTACCGACATAATCATTTCACTCTAGTCCATCACCCAGATGAACCAGACCTGACACGACTCTAAGCATAGCAGGCATAGCAAGGTAGGAACAACACATACATATGGCTCAAACAACTCCTACACATGCTAGTGGGTTTCATCTAGTTACTGTGGCAATGACAGGTCATGCAGAGCAAATGGGTGCAACTACCGTAACACACAGCAGTTTGAAACGCGCTGTCTTAATGCAGTAAAAGAGAGCAGGAGCGAGAACATGGGATTGTATCGATATGATCAAATGGTTGGTTGCTTGCCTGATGGTTCGATGCACTGATACGGTTCTTCGTTAGGGTAATCACGGTACTCCTCGGAGGCAGAACCTGCCGCAAAGAACACCGATACACAACTATCACCAAACAATGTGCAACAATATGATGCATGCATGAAACATGGCAATATGAGTGTGTTGGGCTAATGCAACTCAGACCAGAAGGGTTTGAACCAATTTGAATCAAAGATTCAAATTTCAAACTCATACATGGCCCTTTAAAGTGTTTTTCCTTGTTCTGCATTAAACATCAAGTTAACTTGTTTAATCATGCATGAGAATAGTACAGATGGATAGATTGGATTTTTCTGATCATTTTTCATATATAACTTGTCTGATTTGGAGTTACAGATTAAAAGTTATGAATTTTTGAAGTTTAAACTATATTATGGAATTTCCTATATTAGATTAAATCCAGAAATTAATTTATTGCGTCAGCCTGACGTCAGTGTGACATCAGCAGGTCAACGGGACACGGTCCGGGTCAAACCTGACAGTGGGTCCCGCGTGTCAGTGTGATTAGTTTAGTTAAAGTTTAATTAAAACTAAACCTATTTAATTAACAGGGCTGGGCCCCACCTGTCATTGACTCAGGAGAGTCAACCAGGGCCCACCCGTGGTCAAACCCAGGTCGGCTGCACCGGCGTTTAGCCGCCGGCGAGCCCGACGCGGCGGCGGAAGTGGTTTTGGTCGTTTCGGCCACCAAATGGGTCGCGGAGACCACCGGAGTGGAGCTGAGGACGAGCCACAGCTCTTGGTGGAGTCCATTGGGGTCGGGGTGTCCGGAATTGGCGCCGGCGACGACTTTGGCGGCCACCGGAGTTCAGCCGAAGTCGAACTTGACGCAAGAGGGGTCGGTGAGGTGCGGGGAGTAGCTAGTTAGGTGCTACGTGACGCGGTGAGCATGATGGACACCGTGGAGTGGCCGGAGGATGACCGGGAGCACGTCGGCGACGAGCTCCGCGGCGGTGGGTGCGGTTGAGCTCCGGGAGGTCGCTACACGGCTCGGGAGCAAGAAAAGAAGGGAGGGGAAGATGGCTAAGCTCACGGGGAGTTCGACGAAGCCCTTGGTGCGGCCGGGGACGGACCGGAGCGACGACGGCGTTGAAGGGGATCTCCGGCGACGGCGGTTCGGTCGAGGTCGATGCGGTGGGCTCGGGCCTTGCGAGCGCTCGGGGCTCGGCTTTCTCGAAGGAGAGGAGGGTAGCGGAGCTCCTGGACACGGCGGCACGGCGTGGGGTTGACGGAGGGCGTGGCTACGGCGAGGGGGTGGCGGCGATGGCGTCGGCCATGGCGGGGGAGCGCGAGAGAGAGGGGTTGGGGGAGAATGGAGGTGTCCTGCGGGTTCACGGCGCTGCGTGGAGCTCATCCATCCAGCCCCGAGGCGAGGAGGTGGAGCAGGGCGGCAGCCAGCTACGTGGCGCGCGCTGCGGTTGCCGTCGGGCACCTGCGTGCCTGCCTGGCCGGCAAGCAGCTCGCTGGAGCGGCGCTGGGCTGGGCTGGCAGGTGGGCCGGGTGCTGGCGCGAGGTAAGGTTTTTTTATATTTTTTCTGTTTTCTGTTTTTTTAATACTTCTGCAACTTTGTTGAATTAATAAAAATACTTAGACAACTCCTAAAATCACCAAACTACTCCTGGTCCATAGTTGGATTATTTCCAACATGAAACATTTTAGTTTGGAGATATTTGAGCATTTAAATATTTTATATAATTTTAAATGCCCAAATTCAAATATTTATGATTTAATTCAAAAACCCTAAGATGGCCTAGGAAAATGTGCATCACTTCTGGCAGAGGTTCTGAACCAAGACAAAAATGATGGGCATTTTAGAAGGGCATTTTAGGTTCATTGAAAAAGTTTTTAGTAAACCCTAGTTGGTTTCAGAGGGGGTTGGGGGTTCTGTCATCCCCATTTCAGGTTTCTGATGAAAGAGTAAACATGATGCAACACTCTAATGCGTGAACTAGCTAGGGTGTGACAACTCACCCCCACTCAAAAGAATCTTGTCCTGAGATTTGGGTTCTTCCGGAAAGAGGGCGGGATACTCTAGTCGAAGACGATCCTCCCTTTCCCAAGTTGCTTCATCCTCAGAATGGTGCGACCATTGAACTTTGAGAAACTTGATATTATGACGTCGAGTGGTACGCTCGGCCTGATCGAGGATACGAATGGGGTACTCTCGACACGTGAGATTATATTGGAGATCAAGTGTTTCGTGGTCCACTCGACGGATAGGATCCGAGAAGCAACGCCTGAGTTGAGAAACGTGGAAGACATCATGGACTCTGGAGAGGTGCGGAGGTAGTTCCAACTGGTAGGCAACTTCTCCTCGTTTAGCGAGGATGCGAAAAGGTCCAATGTAACGAGGAGCCAATTTGCCTTTGATACCGAAACGATGGGTTCCCTTTAGAGGAGTAACCCGAAGGTAAGCCTTCTCGTCAACCTCGAAAGTCATAGTCTTATGTTTTCGGTCATATTGACTCTTCTGACGAGATTGGGCTGTTTTCAACTTTTCACGAACGATGCGAACTTGCTCTTCTGCTTCCTGAATCATATCCGGGCCAAAGAATTGTCTTTCCCCGGTTTCTGACCAGTTAAGGGGTGTTCGACACCGTCGTCCATAGAGAACTTCAAAAGGGGCTTTACCCAAGCTAGATTGATAGCTGTTGTTGTAAGCGAATTCGGCAAATGGAAGGCACTTCTCCCAATCCATTCCGAATGAGATAACAGAGGCTCGAAGCATGTCTTCTAGAATCTGGTTGACGCGTTCTACCTGACCACTCGATTGAGGGTGAAAAGCGGTGCTAAAGGAAAGGCGGGTTCCCATAGCATTTTGGAAACTTTCCCAAAATCGAGAGGTGAAAAGACTTCCTCGATCCGAGTTAATTTCCAAAGGAACACCATGGAGAGACACGATTCGGGAGATGTATAAGTCTGCCAACTGACTAGCGGTTATACTCTCACGAACAGGTAAGAAATGGGCTACCTTGGAAAGACGATCGACCACGACGAAGATAGCATTATTCCCTTTCTTGGTCCTGGGAAAACCGGTAATGAAATCCATACCAATTTTATCCCATTTCCATTCAGGAATGGCTAGGGGTTGAAGGGTGCCAGCAGGCCGTTGATGCTCTGCTTTTACACGACGGCAGACGTCGCAATTAGCAATATACTGAGCAATTTCTCTCTTCATCCTAGTCCACCAGAACCTCTGGCGTAGGTCCTGATACATCTTGGTACTACCGGGATGAATGGAGAGAGGAGATTCATGAGCTTCCTTAAGGATCAATCGTCTCAGGTTTCGCACCTTGGGAACCACTAGTCGATTCCCGAAGTATACGACCCCTTGATCATCAATGGAGAAACAATTCGCAACTCCTTTCTTGATGTTTCTCTTGATGCGGGAAATTCCCGGATCTACCTTCTGTGCTTTGATGATCTGATCCGTAAGGGTAGGTTTTGCCACCAAGGTGGAAAGAAAACCTTGAGGAACAATGTGAAGGTTAAGCTTCCGAAATTCCTCATGGAGAAGCGGTTGACTTTGTTGTAACATCAGGTTGTTACAATAAGATTTACGACTTAGCGCATCAGCCATGACGTTGGCTTTCCCTGGGGTGTAAGTTATTCCTAAGTCGAAATCTGTGATCAACTCAACCCAACGTCTTTGCCTGAGATTCAAATCCGGTTGGGTGAATATGTACTTCAAACTTTGGTGATCAGTGAATATTTCGCAACGATTACCAAGAAGGTAATGTCGCCAGGTTTTAAGTGCATAGACTACTGCTGCAAGCTCTAGATCATGAGTAGGATAATTCTCCTCATGTGGGTGCAATTGCCGGGAAGCGTAAGCAATTACGTGTCGATCTTGCATGAGAATGCAACCTAGTCCTTGTCGCGAGGCGTCGCAGTAGATAACAAAGTCCTTGGAGAAGTCTGGCGGTACCAGCACGGGAGCAGAAGTCAGGCGTCTTTTCAGTTCCTGAAAGCTGAGCTCACATTGTGGAGTCCATTCGAACTTTTTATCTTTCTTGAGGAGTTCGGTTAGAGGTTTAGCAACTTTGGAGAAGTTCTCGACAAAGCGACGGCAATAGCTCGCTAAGCCCAGAAAACTCCGAACTTGCTTGACCGACTCAGGTGGAGTCCAATTAAGGACGGCTTGAACTCGCTCAGGGTTAACAGCAATACCTTTACCAGATATTACATGACCCAGATAGGTCACTTCTGACAACCAAAATTCACATTTAGAGAATTTGGCATAAAGACGATGCTCTCGAAGTTTCTTCAACACTAGCCTTAGATGTTCGGCATGTTCTTCCTCATTCTTGGAGTAGATGAGTATATCATCGAGATAAACCACGACGAATTTATCCAAATACTCCATGAAGATTGAGTTCATTAACCGAGAAAAGGTGGCTGGAGCGTTGGTTAAACCGAAGGACATGACGGTGTACTCGTATTGGCCATAACGAGTAACAAAGGCCGTTTTAGGAATGTCCCCGTTCCTGATTTTGATTTGATGGTAGCCCAACCTCAAATCCATTTTGGAGAAGACTGAGGATCCAGCGAGCTGATCATACAGGTCGTTGATCCTGGGGAGCGGATATTTGTTCTTGATTGTGACCAAATTGACAGGTCGATAATCTACAACCATCCGGTCCGTACCATCCTTCTTCTTGACGAAGAGGACGGGGCAAGCCCACGGAGATGAACTAGGTCGGATGAAACCCTTTTTCAAGGACTCATCGAGTTGTTTCTTAAGCTCGGCTAGTTCTAGTGGTGCCATCTTATAGGGTCTTCTAGCAATCGGGACGGTTCCTGGAATGAGGTCTATTACGAACTCCACATCCCTGTCAGGTGGAACACCTGGCAATTCCTCTGGGAAGACATCCGGGAAGGCACGGACTACCGGAACGTCCTCAAGGTCTGGTAAAGGGCTGGCGTTAAGAGAATATAACTGTCGCTTGGCTAATCGGGTCAAGACATTGACTATCTTCCCCGAAGGATGGGTGAGTTGAACAGTCCTAGAGAAGCAATCAATTTTGGCATGATGGGCTGACATCCAGTCCATACCCAAGATGATATTAATATCTGAAGATTTAAGAGCTATCAAAGATGCAAGGAAAACAAGTCTGTCGACTTGGATTTCATTTCCATGACTTACCCTAGAGGTTTGCCATTTGGATCCCGGAGTTTGAATTACCATAGAGGATGGCATGTCACAGAATGCGGTGTTATGCAAGCGAGCATAGTTCTCAGATATGAATGAATGAGATGCTCCTGTATCGAAAAGAACAGATGCCGGGTGGCAATTCACAAGGAGCGTACCGAGAAAGACGTTGGGATCCTCTTGAGCTTCTTCGGCAGAGATACAGTTGACATGGCCACGTGTAGCGGTGGCCGGCTTGGCGTGGAACACTTACCCTGTCGGCTTGCCACGGCCAACAGCTTTAGCAGATTGGTTGGGGTTGGTCTGGGGACACTCGCGCATATAGTGGCCAGATTCCCCACACTTAAAGCAAGTCACAGAACTGGTACGTGGAGGAGCATTGTTGGTTGGACCACCATAGGGCTTGGCTGGTGCAGACTGTTGAACGGGGCGAGGCGCCTGGAAGGATGGCCTCGGTGTGAACCTGGGTGGCAGGGCAGTGTTGGGCACCCACACGCGGCGCTTCTGAGGGCCAGCACCGGATGAGGAACCCACGTCACGGCCATGCTTGCGTGTTGCGTCATAATCAGACTGACCAGTCTCAGCACTGATGACCTTGTTAACAAGCTTCTGAAAAGATGTGCACTCATGCAGACGGAGGTCGCGGCGAAGCTCGGGACTAAGTCCCTTACGGAACCTTGCTTGCTTCTTGGCATCAGTAGAAACTTCCTCAGTGGCATATCATGCGAGGTTACCGAACTCCCTGCTGTAAGCATCCACAGAGAGTCGGCCTTGAGTGAAACTGCAAAATTCCTCACGTTTACGGTCCATGAGACCCTCCGGAATGTGATGTTCACGGAAAGCCTCGCTGAATTCAGCCCAAGTAGTGACATGGCCCGCTGGGCGCATAGCTCCATAATTCTCCCACCATAGACTGGCGGGGCCTTCAAGATGATATGCAGCAAAGGTGACCTTGTCAGCCTCAGCTACCAGCGCGCAATGCAGTTTGTGGGAGATACTGCGAAGCCAGTCATCAGCGTCGAGAGGCTCGACGGAGTGGTGGAACGTGGGTGGATGTAACTTGATGAAATCACTGAGTGACACCAAGTTATTTCTCTGATGGGGCTTCCAGCATAACTTCGGCTAGGGAAGGAGGATGAGGCAGATTTGCATTCCTGACTTCACTGCCTTCGGCCTGCTCTTGAGGAGCAGGGTTATTGCGCGTGTTGACCATCCTAGGTAAACAAGACAATGATTTAGTCAGAATGTTAAGATTCCGACATAGGATACAGAATGTAAGGAATAACTCGGAATGCAAGATGATCATCCGTATGACATGGTAGATACAGAAACTTCTTCTTTTATTCCATCGTCATACACACCATACAAAGTTTAGTACAAGACCAAACAAGGTACTATTACGGTGAAAAGAGGATTACATCTCATCGGAGGCATCCCAAGCTCCTATACATTATTTTTCTACACCTCCGGAAGGCGGTACAAACTAGGTCATATCCCACGAGTCACGCAGGACGATAGACGACACAGCTAGTACGAACTAGTGATACTACCACTAACTCAGACCGATCCGTAGTAGTCCTCGTAGAAGTCACCTCCATAGCCTGGAAGCTCAACATGATCATCCGGGAACAGACGATCTCGCGGAGCTTGTGGACCATAGGGGCTAGGATGAGGTCTTGGACCAACAGACGGTGGCCTGCGGGGACCACGAGGTGGGGTGATGCCTCCTACATCACGCCAACCCATCACGTCTGGCAGAGCAGATCTCACAGGATAGAGATCGCGCATATCCGAATATCCAGCTTGCACCGCCGGTGCAAACCGAGTCAACGTGGCCCAATGGTCAGCACGGGTATTGAAGAGCTCTAGCCTCAAGGCCCGATTTTCACGGTCCTTATCCTCGAGCATCTCAGCAGTGGTGCGAGTCCGTGAATCCTCCTGAGTGGGGTCAGCATAGATAGCCTGGAGATACCCTTGTGCTCCCGGAAGTGATCCTGGCATATACCGGAAATCAGAGTCCCGAAATAGGCCAGACCTGACTCGCATGATGGTCATCATAGAGTAGGCGGCATCCTGCACGGCCATCTCAATAGTAACCCCTAGTCCATAGGAGCAGTGAAGGGGCTCGGTGGATCCAGAATAAGATGGAAATATCCTGACAGTGCAGAGATACTGGCTTTGATTAAAGTCTCGAAATTGCTCCTCGACCGTGTACTCAGGATACCAACGGTATCCAGCCTCAGTCATTACCCTGACCAACATGGCGGTATGGCCGGGTACATCTAGGCATCGAGTCAGGCGAACCACTTGATTGAGGTCGCGAGTGGCCATCTGAAAACACAATCATAATGCAAAGGCACTAGAATTTCTAGCAAAATTTTGACAGCATAACGGCTGTAAATGCTCAAGAGGGATTTTGAGACATTTGACAAAGGATTTCATACACACTCAACAACATCATATCAAGTTCTGAGTCCATCCTAGCAACATAATGTGGTAGTAGAACTGGACTAGGCTTGTATCCATCAAACCTATAAGGTACTACTGATTAGTAACACGTGACCCTGATAGAGAGAAAAGATCCTAATTCCTTAACCCCCGATGGAAGAATAGACTGACTCAGATCAGGATGTCATAAGATAAAGGAGTAAAAAGAGCCTTACGTTCCAACCCACAAACAATTCCCCTACATATAACTAAAGAATTTCTAGACTCAACATCGACTAGTTTGGCTTGGAGAACCTACAGGCAGTCCGGCTCTGATGCCAACGCTGTCAGGACCCCGACTCGATGCCACATAGGTCTAGCATGTAACACCTCATATCACTTTGCAGCCTCACGCACGGTATTCCCACGGGTGTCGCCTTACCTTTGCCCGGGACCGTTTGCGCCTTTTGGCACACGTATATGATAGTGTCGCTAGTACCCATATAATAAGGAGCCCGGGCTGACATGGCTAGTCGTAAACCCAAAGTGGCACAGACTTACACGGACAGGCATCCATGACCCAGCAACGAACGTGTCGGTCATCAGCAAGTGGGTCCGGGCTGTAGCACTGGGCAACAGGACTCCGGTAAACCGGGCTGTAGCGGGCTAACAGGACTCCGGTACTCAATGCGTGACATTTCCCCGAAGGGACAGACACAGGAACGAAGAAGGACACATGCCGGCCAGCCTAAGTGTTCCAGAGCAGTAGCAAGCTACCATGGCTCAGTGGTAACACTAGGAGACATTTCCCGGTAAGATAGGCTACTAAGGATAAACAACTAGATAGTCAGATCCCACACATACCAAGCATTTCAATCATACACACAATATGCTCGATATGTGCAAATACAACAAGGCATCACAACATGACTCTATGACACAAGTACTTTATTTAAGGCTCAGAGAGCCATACATAACATACACATAGGTACGGGTCACACGACCCAGCATTCAAGTCATACAGTCATACAAACCAGTAGCGGAAGTAACTTGTCTGAGTACAGACAACTAGTAAAATAAAAGAGGCTTGCAAAGCCTAGCTATACTACGTGGTCCTTCACAAGCTCAGGATCACCACCTGGTCCTTAGCCTACTCATTGATGTCAACGTCTACAAAGAACCCATCAGAAGGGGTTGCAGTGTCTTCTATAAAAAATGTAGATTATAGCAACATGAGTACAAAGGTACTCAGCAAGACTTACATCAGATCCTACCTACATGCACATTATCAAGAAGGGTTGGTGGAGTTATTGCAGCAAGCCAGCTTTGACTCTTGGCTAGGCTATCCTACGAGACTCCAACTTGAAATGGTTTTGCGCACACGAGTCCACTACTCACCACTTCAATACACTACCGAGGATCCACCTTCGTCTTCCTACGGAAGAGCCATCCTCGGCACTCACACTTATCTTGAGGGTTTTAGTAGTTTCCATTTACTTGTCTATGAACTGTATAGGCAACCAAGTAGTCCTTTACCACGGACACGACTATTCGAATAGATCATGATAACCCTGCAGGGGTGTACTTCTTCATACACGCTCTCACCACTTACCGTCGTTTACACGACATGTACTCGGCAACCTTCAAGCGGAAGCCCAACGTGGGTGTCGGCCACGACCAACCTAATCACCTAAGTCTCTAGTCCAGGTTTATCGCCTATTCGGGTTCCATCCATGAGGAGATCCGGCCGAGGTTTCGCTCACAGCCCCAAACGATGTGAACAGGGTTCCCGAGATACCTAACGGGTATTCGGTACACCGTGCCACGTACCTACCGCATCACAGCCCACCCCTACGGTCAGCGCTGTCCACGGCCTCCAGTAGGCTACAAACACCAGAAACTACTTGCAACTCCTGGACAAAGAACTAGGGTGAATAAGAAGTCGAGAGGGTCCATTGGTTTTGGGCCCAATGCATGGTAGTAGCTGAATCTTAAATCACACATACAGATCTCAGTGCTTAAGGTCGGCTTCAATGAAACAACCCACCATGTACTCCTACATGGCCTCTCATCGATACCTTTACCAAATCATGTTCACCACACCACTATCATTACCGACATAATCATTTCACTCTAGTCCATCACCCAGATGAACCAGACCTGACACGACTCTAAGCATAGCAGGCATAGCAAGGTAGGAACAACACATACATATGGCTCAAACAACTCCTACACATGCTAGTGGGTTTCATCTAGTTACTGTGGCAATGACAGGTCATGCAGAGGAAATGGGTTCAACTACCGTAACACACAGCAGTTTGAAACGCGTTGTCTTAATGCAGTAAAAGAGAGCAGGAGCGAGAACATGGGATTGTATCGATATGATCAAATGGTTGGTTGCTTGCTTGATGGTTCGATGCACTGATACGGTTCTTCGTTAGGGTAATCACGGTACTCCTCGGAGGCAGAACCTGCCGCAAAGAACACCGATAGACAACTATCACCAAACAATGTGCAACAATATGATGCATGCATGAAACATGGCAATATGAGTGTGTTGGGCTAATGCAACTAAGACCAGAAGGGTTTGAACCAATTTGAATCAAAGATTCAAATTTCAAACTCATACATGGCCCTTTAAAGTGTTTTTCCTTGTTCTGCATTAAACATCAATTTAACTTGTTTAATCATGCATGAGAATAGTACAGATGGATAGATTGGATTTTTCTGATCATTTTTCATATATAACTTGTCTGATTTGGAGTTACAGATTAAAAGTTATGAATTTTTGTAGTTTAAACTATATTCTGGAATTTCCTATATTAGATTAAATCCAGAAATTATTGCATCAGCCTGACGTCAGTGTGACATCAGCAGGTCAACGGGACACGGTCCGGGTCAAACCTGACAGTGGGTCCCGCATGTCAGTGTGATTAGTTTAGTTAAAGTTTAATTAAAACTAAACCTATTTAATTAACAGGGCTGGGCCCCACCTGTCATTGACTTAGGAGAGTCAACCAGGGCCCACCCGTGGTCAAACCCAGGTCGGCTGCACCGGCGTTGAGCCGCCGGCGAGCCCGACGCGGCGGCGGAAGTGGTTTTGGTCGTTTCGGCCACCAAATGGGTCGCGGAGACCACCGGAGTGGAGCTGAGGATGAGCCGCAGCTCTTGGTGGAGTCCGTTGGGGTCGGGGTGGCCGGAGTTGGCGCCGACGACGACTTTGGCGGCCACCGGAGTTCGGCCGAAGTCGAACTTGACGCAAGAGGGGTCGGTGAGGTGCGGGGAGTAGCTAGTTAGGTGCTACGTGACGCGGTGAGCATGATGGACACCGTGGAGTGGCCGGAGGATGACCGGGAGCACGTCGGCGACGAGCTCCGCGGCGGTGGGTGCGGTTGAGCTCCGGGAGGTCGTTACACGGCTCGGGAGCAAGAAAATAAGGGAGGGGAAGATGGCTAAGCTCACGGGGAGTTCGACGAAGCCCTTGGTGCGGCCGGGGACGGACCGGAGCGACGACGGCGTTGAAGGGGATCTCCGGCGACGGTGGTTCGGTCGAGGTCGATGCGGTGGGCTCGGGCCTTGCGAGCGCTCGGGGCTCGTCTTGCTCGAAGGAGAGGAGGGTAGCGGAGCTCCTGGACACGGCGGCACGGCGTGGGGTTGACGGAGGGCGTGGCTACGGCGAGGGGGTGGCGGCGATGGCGTCGGCCATGGCGGGGGAGCGCGAGAGAGAGGGGTTGGGGGAGAATGGAGGTGTCCTGTGGGTTCACGGCGCTGCGTGGAGCTCATCCATCCAGCCCCGAGGCGAGGAGGTGGAGCAGGGCGACAGCCAGCTGCGTGGCGCGCGCTGCGGTCGCCGTCGGGCACCTGCCTGCCTGCCTGGCCGGCAAGCAGCTCGCTGGAGCGGCGCTGGGCTGGGCCGGCAGGTGGGCCGGGTGCTGGCGCGAGGTAAGGTTTTTTTATATTTTTTCTGTTTTCTGTTTTTTTAATACTTCTGCAACTTTGTTGAATTAATAAAAATACTTAGACAACTCCTAAAATCACCAAACTACTCCTGGTCCATAGTTGGATTATTTCCAACATGAAACATTTTAGTTTGGAGATATTTGAGCATTTAAATATTTTATATAATTTTAAATGCCCAAATTCAAATATTTATGATTTAATTCAAAAACCCTAAGATGGCCTAGGAAAATGTGCATCACTTCTGGCAGAGGTTCTGAACCAAGACAAAAATGATGGGCATTTTAGAAGGGCATTTCAGGTTCATTGAAAAAGTTTTTAGTAAACCCTAGTTGGTTTCAGAGGGGGCTGGGGGTTCTGTCATCCCCATTTCAGGTTTCTGATGAAAGAGTAAACATGATGCAACACTCTAATGCATGAACTAGCTAGGGTGTGCCACTGAAACCCTTTATCCTTTGCATGACCTGTCATTCCACAGTAAATAGATGAAACCCACTACCATGAGTAGGAGTTGTTTGAGCCCTGTTGTGCCTACTCATTCATGTTTGTTTGTCATGCCTGCTACTGCTTAGAGTTGAGTCAGGTCTGATTCATCGGGGATGAATCAGAGGTGTGTGAATATGTCCTACTGTGTGTGAACTAAGTGTGTGAACATGATTTGGTAAAGGTAGCGGTGAGAGGCCATGTAGGAGTACATGGTGGGTTGTCTCATTGCAGCCGACCTCAGGAACTGAGTTCTGTGTTTGTGATCCATGACCAGTTACTACCACACATTGGGCTCCGGGCGCTCCAAGCCCTCTCGACTTATTAATCAACTTGATCTCTGTCCAGGAGTTGCAACTAGTTTCTGGTGTTTGTAGGTAGTGTTAGTAGTCTACCAAGTGGCACTCGGTACAGGTGGGCTTGGGACAGACTAGGCACAGTGGCCCGGTGTACCAAGTGGCACCCGGATGGTGGACTTGGGAACCCTGCTCACATCGTTTGGAGCCGTGAGCGACACCCCGGCCGGATCTCCTTGCGGATGGAACCCGAATAGGCAATAAACCTGGACTAGAGACTTGTTCGGTTAGTCAGGTCGTGGCCGACTCCCTCGCCCGGCTTCCGCTTGAAGGTTGCCGAGGTACATGACGTGTACAGGGCGATAAGTGGCGAGAGCGTGTGTGAAGAAGTACACCCCTGCAGGGTTATCATTATCTATTCGAATAGCCGGATTCCTCGGATATGGAAACTTGGACCCCTTGCATAGTTCATAGACAAGTGAAAGTGGATACTTTAAAATACGCAAGATAAGCGTGAGTGCTATGGATGGCGTTCTCGTAGGGAGACGGGAGCGGATCCATAGTGGTGTATTGATATGGTGAATATGTGGACTCGTGTGCGCCACCTCAAAAGAGTTATTTGCAGTCGTAGTTTAGGATAGCCACCGAGTCAAAGCTGGCTTGCTGCAGTTAAACCCCACCACCCCCTTGTTGATAATGATGCATATGTAGATAGATCTGATGTAAGTCTTGCTGGGTACATTTGTACTCACGTTGCTTAATTTATGTTTTTGCAGAGAGACTTCAGTCTCGCTAGTAGTTCCTCGTGGACTTCGACGTTTAGCTTGTTACCTCAGCTACGATCTTGTGCCCTTGGCAGGATCTGGTAGATAGTCAGGCTTCTCAGCCTTTTTCATTTATAGTTGTCTGTACTCAGACATGTTAAGCTTCCGCATGTGCTTTGACTTGTATGCTCTGATTGTTGGGTCATGAGACCCATGTTTGTAATATCTCGCTCCTCGGAGCCTATTGAATAAATACTTGAGTCGTAGAGTCATGTTGTGATGCCATGTTGTATTCGCACATATCGAGCATATTGTGTGTATGTTGTTGAAATGCTTGGTATGTGTCGGATCTAACTATCTAGTTGTTTATCTTTAGTAGCTTCTCTTACCGGGAAATGTCTCCTAGTGTTTCCACCGAGCCATGGTAGCTTGCTACTGCTCCGGAACATTTAGGCTGGCCAGCATGTGTCCTTCTTCGTTCCTGTGTCTGTCCCTTCGGGAAATGTCACGCGATGAATACTGGAGTCCTGTTAGCCCGCTACAGCCCGGTTCACCGGAGTCCTGCTAGCCCAGTGCTACAGCCTGGATTCACCCGCTGATGACCGACACGTTCGATGCTGGGTCATGGATGCCTGTCCCTGAAAGTTTGTGCCACTTTGGGTTTACGACTAGCCATGTCAGCCCGGGCTCCTTATCATATGGATGCTAGCGACACTATCATATACGTGTGCCAAAAGGCGCAAACGGTCCCGGGCAAAGGTAAGGCGACACCCGTGGGAATACCGTGCGTGAGGCCGCAAAGTGATATGAGGTGTTACATGCTAGATTGATGTGGCATTGAGTCGGGGTCCTGACAGCGCTTCTATCCTTAGTGGGACTTTCGAGTTCCTTTAGGATAGGGTCGCATATTGGGCGTGACACCCGACCTCCCACCGTAACCGGCAACTCCCCGAAACATTCCTCCCCCTCGCTTATACCATGGTTTTTTCCGTCATGGACGGCCCAAAGAATGTCATGCAGCTGCGTCTTCGGCCCGCCCGGGATAAAAAGCCCATTTTCTATCATGATTTTTTGTCATAGAAGTAGGAGCCCACCACATCTATGATGATACCGGGTTTTTTCACAATTATCATCATAGAAGTGTCATATGTATGACAGAAAAAAAATCGTTCGGCCCAAAATGTTACGGATGTGTCTTTTTTGTGTAGTGCGTGGCCCCTCGCAAGGGTCTTGTCTTGTTGATCCTGAAGATGGGCCGTACCAGGCCGCCGATGGCGCCACACCATGGGCCGCAGGCAGGCAAGTCTGGGTACCCTGGTTCCCAGAACGCCGACAATATTCTTTTCCGGTGGATTGCCTTTCTTTTGTTGTTGGGTTAATTTGATAAATGCCACTCCAAATCTGGTGATTCCGAGAAATGCCACTGCAATTTCCAAACTTAAAAAAATGCCATTTCATGCCATTTCCAGTGATATTTTTTGAAGTCTGGAGTGGCATTTTTCAAATTTTGCAAAAATTGCAGTGGCATTTTTCAAAGTTTGGAAATTGTAGTGGCATTTTTATGAATTGCCATAATTGTAGTGGAATTTATCTAATAAACCCGTTGTTAAATGCTTTATCATGTTGGAAGTTCTAATCCAAGTCTCTCTTATTTGTTCACCTCTCTCTATTTATATCTGGAGTGTAGAAGATATCTAATAAGATTGGTATTTCCATTCAAGATCCATTCAAGTTATTTCGAGGTTGTTACCTCATGCAAGTCGTTCAAATATTTCTAGAGCATTTTCTCTTCTAACCAATCTTTTTCCAACGATGTTTCTTTTGAGTGGGCCCTAACCACATGTCTTTCCCAGGATCTTACCTACTCTTCTAATTTTTCTGGAGTTATTGTCAAATTCTTTTCAAGGTCTGACATAATAATGAATTTTTTCCAGTCATATGCCCCCTCCAAGACCACTTTCAGATTATTTTCATCTTTGGCTCAACCTTTTCTCTTTACATTCATCCAGAGAGTCTCAACAGTTTGGCAGTGTTGCTCGTCATCATTCTTAACACTGAGGACCGAAGAAGTTTCTCTTAAATCATATTTGTTCTCTTGAAGATTCATGCCATCCTCACAATTGTTTTCGATTGTGAGAATTCTTTTCATATCCATCCAAAGCTTTCCATGAGTTGTTTTCATTTTGATTCTCCTAGGGCCATCATTCCAAAACAATTATTCATTCTCAACTTTCAGCTCTCGGTCTCCAAATTATTTTGGCGCATCATTCAGGTATTCTCTAGTTAGCTCGTGATCTCTTTGTTCTCTTGTATCTAAATTCCCTCAAGTATCTTTGTTGTTTTCTAATTCTTCCCGGTGATTCATTCTCTTTCTTCATTCATTTTCAAATTTTAAAGGTGGTTCATTCAAGATTCCTCTTCCTTTGTTACCATATCAACTCATTCGTTCTCTTCCAAAAATTCCTATCGGTGATTCATTGAAGACCTTCCCAAGTTTATGCTATATCTCTCCACAATCCTTTTTAGCAAGAATAAGTAGTATGCCAAACCCATACTTGTCATCCATTTAAGTTGATGAAGGGTAGGCAGGACATAAATATTATTCTTGTTTCATCAAGATGATTTAATTCCTTCTTCCAGAGTTCGTTCATGATATCAATTTCTCAGTTCTAAGTTGCTCATCTCTTCTTTTCAGGAGTTCAAAGTTTTTTCATTATATTGTCACGAAGTTCCATCTAAATCATGGCAACGCTTCAATCTTGTTTGATTCAACCTTCAATCTTTTCTATTATCCTTATCTATCCGGAGTTCTTCATGGAGGCTCTACATGGTGGCTCATCAAAGAGTTCATTCATTCTCAAAGTCTTCGTCAAGATTCTGGTTGGAAGAGCTCAAGCATTTTTCATCGTGCATTCTGAAGTGCAATTTTTTCTACCTTATCTTTTCAGGTGGTATTATGTCATTCTTGGCGATTTCCCTTCATGTTTCATGTTTCAAAACTTGTCAGTAATGAGATAATTTAAACCCATCAATCTCTTCATTGGAGTTATCTTGGTATATGTCGGATTTCGGGTTCCGGTAGACCCTTGAGGTTCGATCTCTAGGGTGCGCGCGAAGATCTTTCCCCTACCAACTCACGTCTCGAAGCCTCGCAAGGGATCTAAGCTAGAAAGATGAACACACAAGGGACACGAGGTTTATACTGGTTCAAGCCACCATTGAGGTGTAATACCCTACTCTAGTGTGTGGTGTGGTGGATTGCCTCAGGGGCTGATGATGAACAATACAAAGGGAGAACAACCTCGCGAGGGGCTGTACTTGAGCTGGTGCAATGAACTGCTTGGGTGAGTTCAGTCGCCTCTCTTTCTATCTCTAGTCTACCCCCAAATCTTGTTTCTACTCTGTGGTGGCTAGCTCTATTTATAGAGGGAGGCCCTGGGCCTCTTCCCAAATAATGAGATGTAGCGACCCGACCCAAATGGATCAAGTCTCTGTGCTTAAGTGTCATGCCTAGATCGGTATGCTGACACGCACAGTACTCGAGGATTTATAACAAAGGTAAATCACATGTATAAAGTAGCATAAATACTATTACCTCAATCCAAAATAGCGGAAGTAACAAGGTTGTGGATTCCCATCAACACCAACGGCAAAGTTGAGTATAGGAATCGTAACCCTAACGTATCACTTACTCGTCGTAAGATCCTGCAACATGAGACGTTGCAGGCACAAAGGGTCAGTACATTGAATGTACTGGCAAATTCACACCATAGAGCAATGATGAATAAAGGCTATCACTACATGCATATTTGGCTGGTGGAAAAGCTCTATGGTTACAGTTTTGCGTAAAGCCAATTTTTCCCTACTGCAAAGGAATAAATTTGTTTAACTATCATGGTGGTTGTTAAACATTGAGAGTGGTTGACAGCATTCTCAATCCCAATTAAGCATCATCATTAAAACCCAACGATATTAATTAAAGTAACATGATGAGATTCACAGGATAATCCAAGTACTTGATACTCAAAACGTCCATAACTTGGGACACGGCTAATCATGATTAGTTTATACACTCTGCAGAGGTTTGTGCACTTTTCCCCACATGACTCGATCTCCTCTGTTTGGATTCTCTCACTACATGGTGTTTGAGAATCGGATGACCGAGACATAGTCTTTCAGAAGCGCTTCCACCTTACGAACGGGTAGACCGTACCAACCTACATCCCCTACGTCAGCTAGTTGTAACATCGCAAAATTCTAAATTTTGGAATATTATAAACAAATAGATAGATTGATTGTTTGTTTTGGTTGTTGTGTGATTGATTGAGTGAAATTCGAAACTTTTGAAAGTTAAATGAGAGGTAATAAAAGGACTTTCCCAAACTTTCATCTTGCTTTTATGATCTTCATGAATTCAAATTCTTTTCACCACAAAACCCTGGAGAGAAGATGACATGACTTCTTCCATTTATTTAAATGACAAGGGGTGTTGAAAATATTTGAATTTCATTTGAAATTATTTCCAATTCATAAACTTCAAGCACCTCAATGATTTTCATGAGAGAAGATAAAATGACTTCTTCAAAACGTATGTAATATCAGTTGGGAGTTTCAAAGAATTAAATTCAAAGTTCTTTTGAATTTATTTTCAATTTGGAGTTATTTCAGTTTTATTCAAATTATTTTTCTCCAAAAATAAAATATATGGAAAATAGGGTAACATGATTCCCTACATCAGAAAATTGGAGATAAATAAATTTGACATCATTTTGGTATTTTTAAAATGATTTTTATTGGATTTTAGTAGGGCAGAAGCACTCTTTGAGTTATTTGAATTTTTCTAGATTTTATTTGAAGCTAGATTAATGTTCATACTGTAGAAAATCGTTTTCTGAAAATTTTGATATATTATATGCCTATATAATATATTTTTTAGTTATTTTGTTTTTATTCTTTTAGTTCTCTGAAAAATTGTTTTCCTTTTAAAAAAAACTTTCTCCGGGCCGGCCCAGCCGAGCCAGGCCATGGCCCAACTCGCCACCGCCGCCTTCCCCGAGTGCGGGAGACCGCATCCCGCACGTCGCCGGAGTCCGCAGCGCCGCCGCCTCCTCCGTGCCCCCTTCCCCACGCCACCGCCCTCCCTTCCCCTCCTTAAATAGCGGCCCCGGGCCCCGCCTCTCTATCTGCCGCACCGCGTCGCCCCTCCCGCATCTCGCCGCCGCCGCCGCTGCCAGATCCGCCGCCGCCGCCGTCGGTTGTCGCCACCGCCGCCTCGATGCTCGTCTCGCCGCCGCCGCTGCCGCGCACCTCGCTACCCCCGCCGCCTCTCCGTTCTCATGTGCCACCGGAGCACCTCCAGCAACCATGGCCGACGCCGTCGCCGCCGCGGGAAGCTGCCGGAGTTGACCGATCCGCCACCGCCGGATCCGATCCACCCTGATCCGGTAATAAACCGCCCGGTCCGGTTTATTTTTTCTTGGGGTTTAGGTTTACTTCGTTTTGTTTTTATTTAGAGAATGTCCGCTGTTTAGATCAGAAAAATGAACGTTCGCTTTTTAGCCTTTTCTTTTCTGTTATTTTTGTTAGGGACGTATCTATAAATATATCTATTTACAAATTAGCCCCTAGTTTTCAAACCCTCACAACTTCTTGCTCGTTTATCCAAATCCAACGAAACCAACACCCACGTCTTCGTTATGATCCTCTCTATCGAGTAAAATAACTTAAACATGTTTTTGAAAGTTTTAAAATTTGAATTAGATCAGATTTCTATTTGAACTTCGTTTGATCATAACTTGAGTTTCGTAACTCCGTCTTAGTTGATTCTTGTTGGTATTTGAAGCTCTTGACCTAAACTTTCTGATAAGCCCAAAGTCACATAATTTTGGTACTGTTAGAAATTGTTTTATGTTGCAAGAGTTTTTTGCTTGATTTTGATGTTTTCCGAATTGTTCTTCGTTCTTTCCGATCTTTTGAGTGATTGCTTATGTGTGGTTACTATTGCTTGCTCACGATAGATTGACCGGAGTGTGACAAGTAGAACTATCAGGAGTTGAGTGCGAATCATCTTCATCAACATTGCAGGCAAGTTCACACTTTGATCATATCCCTTATTACCCAGTTTTTATGCATTAGATCAATCCTCCAAACAATTGCATGATTAGGATCTGAATTAAATTGTGGGTTTTGGGAAGTAGTTGAGGTAGTACCTATTACCTGTTTTATTTTCAAACCCTTGGGAGTTACTTCTATGTTTTCTTATTATGCCATGCTATGCTAGTAGACGTGGATTGGGTGAGTGTATCCATGACAGATGTGAGTTTGTTAATTAATGGTTTATTTAAGGTGGAAACTTAAACACACATGTGGGTGGATTGAGGCACCTGGTTTCCAGGACTTGCCTGTTTTTCTTTGGACCGCCACCCAGGCTCAAAGGGATCATAAGATTATCCATGCTAGAAACTTCCGTGTGCAACCACATGCTATTATGGGCTCTAACATAGTTGACTAAGTCCTGCGAACTCTTACAGGGTAGACAAGCAGATGTAGGGGATGTAGGTTGGTACGGTCTACCCTTTACGTAAGATGCAAGCGCTTCTGAAAGACTATGTCTCGGTCATCCGTTTCTCAAACACCATGAAGTGCGAGAAAATCAAACGGAGGAGATCGAGTCATGTGGGGAAAAGTGCGCAAACCTCTGCAGAGTGTACAAACTAATCATGATTAGCCGTGTCCCCGGTTATGGACATCTTGAGTATCTAGTACTTGGATTTTCATGTGAATCTCATCATGTTACTTTAATTAATATTGTTGGGTTGTTAATGAGCACTTTTAATTGGGATTGAGAATGCTGTCAACCATTCTCAATGTTTAACAACCACCATGATAGTTAAATAAATTTATTCCTTTGCAGTAGGAAAAAATTGGCTTTACGCAAAACTGCAACCATAGAGCTTTTCCACCAGCCAAATATGCATGTAGTTATAGCCAGATTTCATCATTGCTCTATGGTGTGAATTTGCCAGTACATTCAATGTACTGACCCTTTGTGGCTGCAACGTCTCATGTTGCAGGATCTTACGACGAGTAAGTGATACGTTAGGGTTACGATTCCTATACTCAACTTTGTCGTTGGTGTTGATGGGAATCCACAACCATGTTACTTCCGCTATTTTGGATTGAGGTAATAGTATTTACGCTACTTTATACATGTGATTTACCTCTGTTATAAATCCTCGAGTACTGTGTGTGTTAGCATACCGATCCAGGGATGACACTTAAGCACAGAGACTTGATCCATTCGGGTCGGGTCGCTACAAGATGGTATCAGAGCACATGTTGACTGTAGGACGTGACCCTAGAAACTGGCAAGACCATAGGAAAGATTTTCCTCTACAACTTTCTTTTCAAAAGGATCTTTTATCTCTCTTCTCTTCTGAGCTTATTCAAAAATTCCTTTTAGTGAGACTATACCCTTTTCCCCTTTGGACCACTCGAAGATTCGACTGATGGGACCACTCCAAGAAGGACCAGATATCAGACAACTAAGACTATCAGAATGAAGATGATTTTACCGAGCATTATAATGATGGAAACTATGACGGATAAAGACTCAGAAGACTAGGAGAATATGAAGAATTTCCAGATTTGGTATGACCAAGGAAGGCTACACTTATGGAACTTGAGAGACTATGGAAGTTGTCAATACCCGAGAGCAAGGTGTATCGGAGAAAGATCTGAACATGGAGCATTAGAACTCAAAGTTTTTGTCAAGAAAACCCTAAGGCAGGAGAGATCAACTATGGAATGATAGCTCATGGAAATGACAAGAGCAGAAACATGGACATTCATGATGTTATCGTTCGCCTATGCTATTGTCACCACGCTGAGTTAAGCATGCATATGCACGGAAGGATTGGATGGTAGAAGGCTGATGGAGGATCTGTCAGCAAGGGATGCAATTTTAAACTTAGCTGGTGTATCGCCAGGATCTGGAGTATTACATCAAGGATTTTAAGATGTACTTTAGGAAGTCATATTTGACAAGGAGGGAATTCATGAAGAACTCAGGAACCAGAAGCTGAAGTAGCCAAACTGGAGGAACAAAACCTCGAGATACCGGAGATTTGTCAGGAACTGGAGGACAGTAGGACCATGGTTCATGCCAAGGATGTTGAAACCCAGAAGTTTGGAACGTAATTGCTGATTATTAAAGGACGTCACGAGAAACTTCGCGTCAACAGAGATGATTTGGCAAAAGAACTTGAGAAGGACAAGCATGATCAGAAGGAGCCATCGGAGACATCACCAAGACTTGAAGAGTTTGATGACATTGAGATCTATAGACCATTAGAAGACCCAACCCCTGTTATATACATACGTTAGATGCGACGATTGTGAGCTGTCATTTGTTTGTTGTTTTTTTCGACAGCCACAAATAAAACCTGTCTTTTTCAAAACTATTGTTTGTACTGTGTGCATCCCTCTCGATCTCTCTTATCCCACCCCAAACCCATGGACCCAATAGAGGATGAATTGAGATGAGCTTATATTTTCTGGACCGATGAGTCAATTAGAGACGGGCCAATGGATTCAGAACATGGAGGATCACATGAAGAATAACCCTGTAGTCAGAAAGGATATGACCCAACATGCTCTTCAGTGCTTTGTAAGAGTTTCTACTACTTGGTGGATGATGTACCAAACCATCAATGAATGTCAAAGAGTAACCACTTGGGAAGAATTTAAGTTGACTCTGCAAAGATCCTGGTTTGTGTCCCAGAAGTTGAAGCCTTATGGAAAGGATATGGAGAAAGTGCATGCAAGCTTTGTGGAGAAAGAGGATACAACCATAAAGAACACCAGGACAAATACCCTCATAAGTGGGGGATTACCAAAGGAGTTAGCTGAGGATCTCAGGGAACTTCGGTTGGAGATTGTTCCCGAAGTTTTTGTTGCCACAATGGAAGTTCAGTCTACATTGTTGGGAAAGATTCGTGAAGCTCAGAAGTATGACAAAGAGATTGCTGAGATAAAAGAGAGGATGAGCAAAGGAAAGGCCAAAGGTTTTTGTAAGGATGAGCACGACATCTTATGGTTCGAGGAACGTGAATATGTTCCCAATAATGCAAAGATTAGGAAGTAAATACTTCAAGAGGCTCATGACTCACCATACTCGATTCGTCATGGAAACACTAAGATGTATTTGGATTTGAAGGAGTGTTTCTGGTGGACTGGTATGAAGAAGGATATTACGGAGTATGTAGTCGTAGGTGATGTATGCCAGAGAGAGTAAAAGAAGAGCATCCGAAGCCAGCAGGATTACTACAGCCTATGCCGATACCCGAATGGAAGTGGGATAAGCTTGGCATGGATTTCATTACCGGATTTCCTAGAACCCGATCGGGATATGATTCTATTTGGTTAGGAGTTAATTCGCTTGACCAAAATGGCTCACTTTATCCCAGTGAAAACCACCTATACAAGTGCGAAGTTGGCCAAGATATATTTGACCAGGATCGTATGTCTGCATGGAGTTCCGAGGACCATCGCATCAGATAGAGGAACACAGTTTACCTCAAAGTTTTGGAATCAGCTGCACCAGACTTTGGGTACTAGCCTAGAGTTCAGTACAGCTTTTCATCTGCAGACAGATGGATAAATTGAGAGAGTCAATTAGATTCTGGAGGACATGTTGAGAGCGTGTGCGCTAAATTATGGATCTAGTAGTGATGATAATCTACCTTACGTGGAGTTCTCATACAATAACAGTTACCTAGCCAGTTTGAAGATGGCCCCTTTTAAAGCTTTGTATGGGAGAAGGAGCCAGACACCATTGATGTGGGATGAAGTTGGAGACCGTCAGTTTCTTGGACAAAATATGATGAAGGAGTCAGAAGAGAATGTTAAGTTGATTCGAGATAGACTGAAGGTAGCTCAGTCCTGGCAGAAGAGTATTGCAGACTAAAAAACGCAAGGAGGTAGTCTATGAAATTGGAGATAGAGCATGTCTTCGTGTGTCCCCTCTGCGAGGAGTTAAACGATTTGGAGTTAAGGGAAAGTTAGCCCCGATATTTGTAGGACCATACCGAGTTTTGGAGCGTATGGGAGAAGTGGCCAACAAGTGGAGTCACCCAAAGGACTATCATAAGTTCATGATGTGTTTCACATTTCCGAGTTGAAGAAGTGCCATGCAGAGATGGCTAATATTCCCTTGTAAGGACGCTTGACCCTGGAAAGGATAATGATGTTCCATGAAGTTGAGTATGGACTTCATAAGTATAAGTTTTTATCTCAGTATGTGGGATATCCCACGAGGATGAAGAGATGAATTACTATTGGATATAAAGGAGGTATGATGTTGGAAATATGGATCAAGGTAAATTCCATGATGAGTCTGAGCAATCATGTCCTAGTTTGGTGCCAATAGAAGGAAGGAAGACAATACAATTGGATGGATTTAAGAATGCTAGGAAGCTGGATGTTAGAATAATGATCAGTTGCCCCGATGATGAGTTCAAGGACTACAAGTGATGAGATGGGCCATAACCCACAGGCCCCAAGACCTGCCAAGAAGCAAGCACACTCTTGCTGAAGGAAAACCCCTGGAAGAGGATATGCCTTTACCCACAGACGATTTTATAGGAGTAACACAAAACCTGAGAGTTGTGAAGGAATGGTAGATGTTTGTTTGGCTTGCAGAATCTATGGATTTATCCGAACTTGGTTCATCGACAAGAGAAATTCTGCAATGCTTGTGAGGATGACCGAGTGTTAGAATGCGAGATTCGCTAAACCGTATACAAGGTAATGATTTGGGTGCGGGATGGATTGATCACCATACCGACTTACTCTCATTATTCGCCTTGCTATGTGGGATGGTAAATCTGAGTGACTTACCTATAGTAGAGAGACGATGATCAAAACCTTGTTTGAACATTAGAATGGTATAAGTGTTTATCCCTTGTACAAGGCAGCTGTTGCCAGACGTTGGTCATACGGTGAGGTTCAACCCAGACCCATTTCCTGCATGAGAAACCATAAATTGTTGACCATCATGAGATATTGATAGTTGTTTAGTATTGGCGCCAGACCCGTCAGATAAGAAGAACCAGTCATGGAATAACCTTACCAAGATGAAAGGACAGAAGTATTGAGGAAAAGTTATGCCACTACCGGAAGAACCCAGAGAAGGAATTATCCTGAAGATCTCAGAAGACCGACCCTGTCAACAATAAGGTTGGAATATATGACTTTTGATGTAACCGTAACCATGCTTCTAAGGGTGGTAGCACCCGAGACCCCGGAGACGATCGATGGATTTTGAGAAGACCCCAAACCAAACCTATTTCTTGCTAGCCTCTCCGAATCTCGAGGACGAGATTCATTTTAAGGGTGGTAGGTTTGTAACATCCCAAAATTCTAAATTTTGGAATGTTCTAAACAAATAGATAGATTGATTGTTTGTTTTGGTTGTTGTGTGATTGATTGAGTGAAATTTGAAACTTTTGAAAGTTAAATGAGAGGGAATAAAAGGACTTTCCCAAACTTTCATCTTGCTTTTATGATCTTCATGAATTCAAATTCTTTTCACCACAAAACCCTGGAGAGAAGATGACATGACTTCTTCCATTTATTTAAATGACAAGGGGTGCTGAAAATATTTGAATTTCATTTGAAATTATTTCCAATTCATAAACTTCAAGCAGCTCAATGATTTTCATGAGAGAAGATAAAATGACTTCTTCAAAACATATGAAATATGAGTTGGGAGTTCCAAAGAATTAAATTCAAAGTTCTTTTGAATTTATTTTCAATTTGGAGTTATTTCAGTTTTATTCAAATTATTTTTCTCCAAAAATAAAATATATGGAAAATAGGATAACATGATTCCCTACATCAGAAAATTGGAGATAAATAAATTTGACATCATTTTGGTATTTTTAAAATGATTTTTATTGGATTTTAGTAGGGCAGTAGCACTCTTTGAGTTATTTGAATTTTTCTAGATTTTATTTGAAGCTAGATTAATGTTCATGCTGTAGAAAATCGTTTTCTGAAAATTTTGATATATTATATGCCTATATAATATTTTTTAGTTATTTTGTTTTTATTCTTTTAGTTCTCTGAAAAATTGTTTTCATTTAAAAAAAACTTTCTCCGGCCGGCCCAGCCGAGCCAGGCCACGGCCCAACTCGCCACCGCCGCCTTCCCCGAGTGCGGGAGACCGCATCCCGCATGTCGTCGGAGTCCGCAGCGCCGCCGCCTCCTCCGTGCCCCTTCCCCATGCCATCGCCCTCCCCTCCCCTCCTTAAATAGCGGCCCCGGGCTCCGCCTCTCTCTCTGCCACACCGCGTCGCCCCTCCCGCATCTCGCCGCCGCCGCCGCTGCCAGATCTGCCGCCGCCGCCGCCTCGATGCTCGTCTCGCCGCCGCCGCTGCCGCGCACCTCGCTACCCCCGCCGCCTCTCCCTTCTCCTGTGCCACCGGAGCACCGCCAGCAACCACGGCCGACGCCCTCGCCGCCGCGGGAAGCTGCCGGAGTTGACCGATCCGCCACCGCCGGATCCGATCCACCCTGAACCAGTAATAAACCGCCCGGTCCGGTTTATGTTTTTTGGGGTTTAGGTTTACTTCGTTTTGTTTTTATTTAGAGAACGTCCGCTGTTCAGATCAGAAAAACGAACGTTCGCTTTTTAGCCTTTTCTTCTGTTATTTTCATCAGGACCTATCTATAAATATATCTATTTACAAATTAGCCCCTAGTTTTGAAACCCTCACAACTTCTTGCTCGTTTATCCAAATCCAACGAAACCAACGCCCATGTCTTCATTATGATCCTCTCTATCGAGTAAAACAACTTAAACATGTTTTTGAAAGTTTAAAATTTGAATTAGATCAGATTTGAATTTGAACTTCGTTTGATCATAACTTGAGTTTCGTAACTAAGTTTTAGTGGATTCTTTTTGCTATTTGAAGATCTTGACCTAAACTTTCTGATAAGCCCAAAGTCACATAATTTTGGTACTGTTAGAAATTGTTTTATGTTGCAAGAGTTGTTTGCTTGATTTTGATGTTTTCCGAATTGTTCTTCGTTCTTTCCGATCTTTTGAGTGATTGCTTATGTGTGGTTACTATTGCTTGCTCACGATAGATTGACCGGAGTGTGACGAGTAGAACTATTAGGAGTTGACTGCGAATCATCTTCATCAACATTTTAGGCAAGTTCACACTTTGATCATAACCCTTATTACCAAGTTTTTATGCATTAGATCAATCCTCCAAACAATTGCATGATTAGGACTTGAATTAAATTGTGGGTTTTGGGAAGTAGTTGAGGTAGTACCTATTACCTGTTTTATTTGCAAACCCTTGGGAGTTACTTCTACGTTTGCTTATTATGCCATGCTATGCTAGTAGACGTGGATTGGGTGAGTGTATCCATGACAGATGTGAGTTTGTTAATTAATGGTTTATTTAAGGTGGCAACTTAAACAGACATCTGGGTGGATTGGGGCACCTGGTTTCCAGGACATGCCTGTTTTTCTTCGGACCACCACCCAGGCTCAAAGGGATCATAAGATTATTCATGCTAGAAACTTCCTTGTGCAGCCACATGCTATTATGGGCTCTAGCATAGTTGACTAAGTTGTGCGAACTCTTACAGGGTAGACTAGCAGATGTAGGGGATGTAGGTTGGTACGGTCTACCCTTTACGTGAGCTGCAAGCGCTTCTGAAAGACTATGTCTCGGTCATCCGTTTCTCAAACACCATGAAGTGCGAGAAAATCAAACGGAGGAGATCGAGTCATGTGGGGAAAAGTGCACAAACCTCTGCAGAGTGTACAAACTAATCATGATTAGCCGTGTCCCCGGTTATGGACATCTTGAGTATCTAGTACTTGGATTTTCATGTGAATCTCATCATGTTACTTTAATTAATATTGTTGGGTTGTTAATGAGTACTTTTAATTGGGATTGGGAATGCTGTCAACCATTCTCAATGTTTAACAACCACCATGATAGTTAAATAAATTTTTTCCTTTGCAGTAGGGAAAAATTGGCCTTACACAAAACTGTAACCATAGAGCTTTTCCACCAGCCAAATATGCATGTAGTGATAGCCATATTTCATCATTGCTCTATGGTGTGAATTTGCCAGTACATTCAATGTACTGACCCTTTGTGGCTACAACGTCTCTGTTACAGGATCTTACGACGAGTAAGTGATATGTTAGGGTTACGATTCCTATACTCAACTTTGCCGTTGGTGTTGATGGGAATCCACAACCTTGTTACTTCCGCTATTTTGCATTGAGGTAATAGTATTTACGCTACTTTATACATGTGATTTACCTCTGTTATAAATCCTCGAGTACTGTGTGTGTCAGCATACCGATCCAGGGATGACACTTAAGCATAGAGACTTGATCCATTCGGGTCGGGTCGCTACACTAGTCTACCACTGTAAGAGTTCGCACGACTTAGTCAACTATGCTAAAGCCCATAGTAGCATGTGGCTGCACACGGAAGTTTCTAGCATGAATAATCTCATGATCCCTTTGAGCCTCGGTGGCGGTCCATAAAAAAACAGGCAATCCTGGTCTACCCAAGTGCCTAGACAGGCAAATCCTGGAATAACCAGGTACCTCAATCCACCCAGATGTGTATTAATGTTGCCACCTTAAATAAACCATTAATTAACAATCTCACATCTGTCATGGAAATTCACTCAAACCCAATCCACGTCTACGAGCATAGCATGGCATAATAAGCAACCGTAGAAGTAACTCCCAAGGGTTTGATAATAAAACAGGTAATAGGTACTACCTCATCTACTTCGCAAAACCCACAATTTAATTCAGATCCTAATCATGTAATTGTTTGGAGGATTGATCTAATGCATAAAAACTGGGTAGTAAAGAGGTATGATCAAAGTGTGAACTTGCCTGCAATGTTGATGAAGATGATTCGCACTCAAAACACTTGGTAGTTCTATTCGTCTCACTACGTTCAATCTATCATAAGCAAACAATATTAACCACACATAAGCAATCACTCAAAAGTTTGGAAAGAACGAGGAAAACAATTCGGAAAACTTCAAAACCAAGCAAATAACCCTTGCAGCATAAAACAATTTCTAACAGTACCAAAACTATGTGAATTTGGCCTTATCAGAAAGTTTAGGTCAAGAGCTTCGATTTGCAAAAAGAATCAACTAGATCAGAGTTATAAAACTCAAGTTAGGATCAAACGAAGTTCAAATACTAAACTATTTGAATTCAAATTTTAATACTTTCAAAAACATGTTTAAATTGTTTTACTGGATAGAGGGGATCATAACGAAGAAGTGGGCGTTGGTTTCGTTGGATTTGGACAAACGAGTAAAAAGTTGTGAGCGTTTGAAAAACAGGGGCCAATCTATAAATAAAATATTCACGGACGGGTCCCTGGCTAAAATCTAATAATAAAAGAAAACTCTACCGAGCGAACATTCGTTTTTCTGATCTAAACAGCGAACGTTCTCTAAATAAAAACAAAACGCTTCGGGGGAAAAAATAGAACGATCTGGATCGTTGGATCTAGAGCTGACGGTGAGGAGGGGCGACGGCGGTTACCACGGCGCTGGGAGTTGCCGGCGACGGAGAAAACGGCAGCGACGGCATCGGATGTGTGCAGGGAGGTGGCTCCGGTGGTCGAGCAGGGGAGTAGAGCAGTCGGGGAGGGGCGGCGCGGTGTGGCGGGGTCGATGGTGGCGCCGGCGGCGGTCGGCGGCGCCGGTGATGTGCGGGGCAGGCGGGCGGAGCAGCGGCGGCGGTGGCAAGATCCGGCGGTGCGGGGCAGCGAAGTGCGGCGAAGCAAGGAGAGGGACGGGGTCGGTGTCCGGCTCCTTATAAAGGGGGCGGCCTCGGTGTGCATGGTGGAGGGGCAAGGGCGGCAAGGAGAGGCAGGGCGGAGCACGGCATCGATGGCGTCGTGCGGGCAATGGAGACCTGCCCAGGGTCGGTGATGACGCGGCTGGGCTGGGCCTGGCTGGCTAGCTGGGCCGGCCCAGTCGGACGAAGTTTTTTTTTCAAATACATTTTGCAGACAGCAGCAAAATAAAATAAACTATACAAAATAAAAACATACTATAGGCATATTATATATCAAAATTTTCATAAAAAGATTTTCTACAGCGTGGACATTTTTATAGCATCAAATAAAATTCACACTAATTTAAATAATTCAAACAGTGCTACTACTCTAATAAAATCCAATAAAAATCATTTTTAAAAATACGAAAATTAATTCAATTTTATTTCTCTCCAATTTTCTCATGTAGGGTATCATGTTACCCTATTTTCCATATATTTTATTTTTGGAGAAAAATATTTTGAAATAAAACTCAAATAACTCCAAATTGAAAATAAATTCAAAAGAACTTTGAATTTAATTCTTTGAAACTCCCAACTCATATTTCATATGTTTTGAAGAAGTCATTTTATCTTCGCTTGTGAAAATCATTGAGTTGCATAAAGTTGCTGGGTTGGAAATATTTTCCAAATGAAATTCAAATATTTTCAACACCCCTTGTCATTTAAATAAATGGAAGAAGTCATGTCATCTTCTCTCCAGGGTTTTGTGGTGAAAAGGATTTGAATTCATGAAGATCAGAAAAGAAAATGAAAGTTTGGGAAAGTCCTTTTATTCCCTCTCATTTAACTTTCAAAAGTTTCGAATTCACTCAATTTCAGTCAATCAATCAAACAATCAATCAAAACTATCTATTTGTTTATAACATTCCAAAATTTAGAATTTTGGGATGTTACATGAGAGGGAAGGGAGCCAACAATTGGCCATTTTGAAGGGGAACATCTAGTACACTTATCCTGACTAAAGTTGGTCTTCGACTGCCAAAGACTCTGACGATGACGCCATCCTAGGCTCCACTGTCTTGGTCTTGTTGCATCGAAACAGTAACCTTTGCCTGATGCCTTGGCCTGTGCTTGCCCCCTTTGCACCGAAGGGGAAACAAGGACACTGCACAGGCCGGCGCCCGCCAGGCGCCCGCTTGGTCTCGATCGTCATGGCTTGCGTCACGGGCACCTCGTGAGGTAACCTTCCTTGATCTCTCCGCCTCCTCATGAGCCCGCCTGATGAGGCTATTCCTGAGGAAGCTTCCTATCGTCCGCCCTGCGAGGCTTGGCCCCTCGCGAGGGTCCTGAGCTTGAGCTGATGAAGCTGGGCTGCACTGGGCCTCTGCTTGAGCCACGTCGCAGGCCGCAGGCAGGCAAGTCTGGGGACCCCCGTTCCCAGAACACCGACAGTAGCCCCCGGGCCCAAGGTGCGCCCGGACTTAGCTTAGCAGAGAAGCGAAGGGGCAAGTGCGAAGCGCCGCGGGCCCCAATAGCCTGAGGCCTTGGGCGCCGCGTGGTGATTGATTGGACATGGGCGCCTCCGCTTCCCCACGATGCCTCGGCAACCGCACGACTTGACAAGTCCCTACATGCAAAAATGGGTCATGATTACCTATGATCGTGGAGACCGACTGTTGGCCTCCTCCGTCTATATGTACAGAACGGCGCGAGCCCTTCCAGTCCATTCCTTCCTGCTACTCCCTTTCTTCTTCTTCCTTGTCCTTGCTCCACCTTATGCCAATGACGCCGATCCGCCGGTTTTCTACAAAAGAAAAGGGAAAGGCCCCCCGAGAGGGTCCCGACCTGCTTCCGCCGAAGAAGCGGCCAGTACCCTACCGCCGAGATGAGGGTGCTCGGCAGGGGGCGTCGAGGCCCTGGTACGAGCGGTCGCCGCCTGGGTTTCCGCTTCCCTTGTATGGCCGAATCGAGGGCCCTGGAGAATAAGGTGTTGAGCGACACCGACGGTGCCGGCGTCGACGCCGGCGAGTTACGACGGTGCACGTCGTTCCCCCTCGAGTCCATGTCGAGGGCTCTTCTCGCAAGCTTGTGGTTCACGCCACAGTGCCTCCTCGATCTTGGATTCGCTTGCCTCCCTACTTCGCCTTCGAGATCCTGCCAAGGGGGCCTCGGGAGCTCTGGCTGCAGCACGCCGACTGCAACACCCCCGCGACCAAGGCGGAGGTCAAGGTTGTCGCCCCGGGCAAGGTCTTCCTGACCCGTGGCTGGGGCGAGATCTCCCGGGTCTGCCGGACAGGGGGCGCCCTCATAATCCATCTCGAATACGATGGCGCCTCCTTGATGTTCTTCAAGGTCTTCGACACGGAAGGACGCCGGCTGGAATGCTGCCCCAAGGGAGGCGGACGGGGCATCGGAGTGGCGAGGACCAGGCCTGCCAACCGCTTCCCTAGCAGCTCCTCAGGCAGCTGCGGAGGAGCCGGAGGGTCCAGCGACTCCGCCGAGCTTCACGCGACTCCGGAGACAAGCAATGACAGCTAAGAACAGCTGAGCTCGCGTCGCGCCCGGAGCAGGGCGGCTACATCAAGCCATCGGCGCTGCTGATCTGGATGGGGTTGGCGCAGGCGCCTGATGACCCACTGTTGATGATGGCATCTCCTTCGGAGGCACGCATAGTTATCGCTCCTTAGCACCTTCTGTTCCCTGTGAGGAATCGAAATGGCACCCCATGGGGGTATGTAAGGTGCCTGCCATGTCTTTTGTGAATTGTACATCCTTATCATGAAACTATGCGAGAGGCGCATTCGGCCCCGGCTCAGATCCCCCTTTCTTTCCTCACGAGGGCTTGGTGCTCTACGTCGACAGGTCCCGGTCCCCAGGCAGGCTTCGGCCATCGCTGGTATGCCAGGTCGCGATGTCGTGGTCAAGGCCAGGAGGTGAGCGCCCAAGGTCCAGTAAGAGCCCCTGAGTCACGATGCTCAGGTGGTCTCCTTTAGTGCTCAAGCAGCCTCCGCTGGGCAAGAAAGGCAAGCAACATTGCCATGACAGAGCTGCAGTAGGCGAGGGTTTATCGCTGAGTCGATTCAGTTTTTGCGTGACTTATCTCGTAGGTTTGGAGTAGTTTTAGGCAAGGTGTCGGGCCTGCGTGGCGGCAGCTGGGGTGTTGCTGGGTTAGGTCCTCGTGAGCTTCTTCCGTCTTCCCTGCACTTTCCTTCATGCTCTACGTCCTTAGGTCCCGGCCCTCGAGCGAGCTCAGTAGCCGCTGGTATGACAGGTCGTGATGCCGTGGGTCAAGGCCAGGGGGTGAGGGCTGGAGAGCCAGTAAGAGCCCATGTGTCGTGATGCTCAGGTGCCCCCCTTTTAAAGCACGAGCAGATTGTGCCAGAGAGAGAGAGAGAGAAAGCTCACCATGCCCCCAACATTACTCTAGCTGGTCCTGCATACCAATCACGAGGGAAAACAAGGTCTGCCGTTACGGTTGCCAGCCAACCATTGGTTGCTCCGAGGGAGTGATTGGGGCACTGAGGGCCTGGTGAGGTGGCGCCTTGCGGGGCTGCCGCGGCCAGAGCTCGGCCACTCAGATATGTCGGTGTTGCAGGGACGAACCCATACGCAAGCGCCGTGCCAGAGCGAGCGGCTCCAAAGGTAGGTGTCAATCGAGCAGGCGATTAAGTCAAGCAGGTTAAGCAGGAAGGAGAAAATTCATTTAGATAGATGCGGAAAAAGCAAACGGCCACTGGGTCAGGCCCGAGCAGCTTGGGGATAATGCAGCCCGAGGGACGCCCCCAACAAGGTAGGCAAAGAACATAAGCAAAACGGATACATGCCGCAGGGACAGACCCACGCGACCTGGGTATAATGCATCCCTGTGGGCGCTCCCAGCTGAAAATGGGACTTTGAAAGATATCACCTGATACCGTGGACGACCCGTGGTGAGGAAGCCGACCCTCATCAGCTCCCGGGACCAGGAGCCTCGGGAGGCTCCGAGGGCGCAGTCGGATCTTCAAGGACCATCTATATCTCCGCCAGGACCGTGCAATGCCTGGCCTCCCGAGCCTCCAGAATGTTCCTCAGCAGGCGCTGATGAGTGGCGGCCGCGTTTGGCAGGCCAAGAGGCATGCAAACGTAGCTGTGAGGTGGACCCTCGCAACACCCCACGCGCGGAGGCCAGAGGCGCTCCTGAGACGCGGCTCGGTTGAGCCCTGGCACGTCGATGCAGACGCGCAGCCCACCATCCTCGCCTGGATGGGGGGCTACGTCAGGTAAGCGGCGGCTGCCGCGCATGTCTCTTGACTCCTGCAGCTCATGAGTCTTTCTCGCGATGCACTCCTGAGGGTTTGGGCCTCCTTGCCTCGTACCTTCCTAAGGGAAACGTGTTTTTAAGCACGTCTCCAAGTGGTGCCTAAGCGCCTCCCTCGCGACCATGGCAAAGTCGGTGGCCCTCGAAGAAAGAGCCCCCGAGCCCTGCCCAAGGAGGGCGCCATGCACGCCTTCCTATGCGACAGAGGTGGCGCCCCTTGAACCGGTGTGGATCCTAATGCAACGCCTCTGGAGGTGCCTGCCTCCTAATGGTTTGGGCCAGGTGAAGTCTTCTTCTTCTTAGGGACCACCTCGGGAAGGCTCTCGGTCCTGTGATCCGGGTCTTCGATTGCCGCGGCCTGGAAGGCATGCTCAAGAGAACACACTGCATCCTTTTCTTCATAGGGGACTATGATGACTCCACAGCTTCCAGGCATCTTGAGGACATTGTAGCCATGGTGAGTTACTGCCACGAACTTGGCTAGTGCTGGGTACCCGAGGATGACATTGTATGGCAGGCAAATGTGGGCGACGTGGATGTCAATGAGCTTGGTGCGGTAGTTGTTGCGCTGCCCAAAGGTGACAGGAAGGCGAACCTGCCCTATCGGAATGGTGGAACCATCAGTGACTCCTGAGAAAGGCTTGGTCGGTTTAAGCTGATCATATGGCACTTGGAGATTGTTGAACGTCTCGACGGACAGAACGATGAGCCCTGCTCCTCCATCGATGAGGGTCCTGGTGACTTGCACATTGCTGATGACTGGGGAACAAAGCATTGGGAGGACTCCGGCCGTTGCCACGCACTTGAGGTGATCCGCTGAGCTGAACTTGATAGCACATGCAGACCACCTGAGAGGGCGCGTGGCCTCAAGCTTGGGGAGGACTGCATTCACCTCATGAGCAAACTGCTTGAAGATGCGTTATGAGGCTGGGGCCTGGGTGCCGCCCAGGATGCAACCGATTGCGCGCGGCTCCTGGAAGCCCCCAGCCCCCTCGTCCTGGTGCTGGTCTTCATTCCTCCTTGGCGGTGGTGGCAGAGGAGGGAGGCCTGCGTTGCCTTGCGGGCGATCCTCACGAGGCTGATCCCTCCAACCTCCCTCGCTAGGCTGGTCCTGCCAACGGTCCTCACGTGGTCGGTCATGCCACCCTTGGCGATAGCCCCGATCGTTGCGCTTAGGGCGTCGGCCGATACGCCCATCTCGCACAGCCCTGAGCTCTTGGCATTCGTTGGTGTTGTGGGTGTGGAGGTCGTGGTACACGCAGTACCGGCTGCCCTTGGATGACTCCGGCTGATCCCTGCCTCACTTGGTGTCTCGCTCCACTGCGAGGACAGCCGCTCCTTTGCACTTCACGTCCTTGACCTTGGGCTTCTTCTCTTCCGGATCAGCAGCTGGAAGCTCAAGGAGGGAGAGGCGCCCTTCCTCAGCCCCGGCACACTTGGTAGCCAAGTTGAACAGCTCCAGAGATGTGCACAGGTCTTCATGGATCGCTAGCTCCTCTTTCATCTTGATGTCATGCACGCCGTCGGAGAAGGCTGAGATGATGGCTTCCTCAGTCACCCTCGGGATCTTGAGGCGGGCGTTGTTGAAGCGCTGGATGTACTTCTATAGGGTCTCACTTGGCTGTTGCTTGATGCGGCAAAGGTCACTCATGGCCGGGGGGCGGTCGCAGTGTCTTGGAAGTTGGCGATGAAGCGAGTGCACATCTCGTCCCAAGAGGAGATCGTGTCGGGAGGCAGGTTTAGGAGCCAGGTGCGGGCGCCATCCTTGAGCGCCATGGGAAACCAGTTCGCCATGACCTTTTCTTCCCCGTTGGCCGCCTCGATGCCCAGCTCGTAGAACTGGAGGAACTCTGCGGGGTCAGCAGTACCGTCGTAGCGAGGAGGCAGATCTGGCTTGAACTTGCCCGGCCAGTCCACGCTGCGCAGCTCGGCGGTGAAGGCGCGGCAGCCTGAAGTGGCTGCAGGGGGCCTTTGGTGACGAAGGGCTTGATCTTGGAGGTCTCCGCGCGCTGCCGCCAGCAGCATCGCGGTGTCTTGGCGCGCTGGAGTAGGAACGCGGTCATGGCGTGCTGGCCCTGGGAGCACGCGAGCAACTTCTTGAGGGCGAGGGACCTCTTGGCAGCTCTTTTCTTGCTGCGCGGGCGCTAGACGTGGTGGGTCTCGTCCAGGGGCCGCGCGCCTTGGGGCCATGGCACCTTCTTGAGGAGGAGGCGGCGGAGGTGCCTCCGGGGCTGCATTACCCGCGTAGGGCAAAGGGTGATGCAGCAAGAGGGACTGTGCATAGGAGCCCCCTGCGGCGCTAACGAGCTCGGTGATACGAGCGAGCCACTTGTCGTAGAGGTCGTCGACGGGGCGATAGTGCAGGAGCTCATGTGCCAGGAGCAGTGCAGCGCGTCCGTGGGAGCGCGACAAGCGTGCGACGACGAGCCTGCCGGAGTCAGCGACGGGGTGGCGGTGCGGCCTTACCGCCACACCAAGGGATGCAGCAACGACGCCTGCTGCTCGTTCCCCGCCGGGCCGGTGGCGGCGTGGGCGGCAGGCGATGGGGAACGACGGGGAGGCCCACCGACGGGGGCCGTCTGGGCGACATGGGCCGCGAGAGCAGCTCTACGCTCGGTGCAGGCTCAGCGAGCGTCAGACATGGGTGTGACAGACGACGAACGCAAGGCGGTGGAAGAAGGATTCCGGTGCACCCCTAGCTGGCGCACCAAATGTCGGATTTCGGGTTCCGGCAGACTCGTGAGGTTCGAACTCTGGGGTGCGCGCGAAGATCTTTCCCCTACCAACTCACGTCTTGAAGCCTCGCAAGGGATCTAAGCTAGAAAGATGAACACACAAGGGACACGAGGTTTATACTAGTTCAGGCCACCATTGTGGTGTAATACCCTACTTCAGTGTGTGGTGTGGTGGATTGCCTCAGGGGCTGATGATGAACAATACAAAGGGAGAACAGCTATGCGAGGGGCTATACTTGAGCTGGTGCGATGAACTTCATGGGTGAGTTCAGTCGCTGGGCTCCACGGTGACCTCCATCCTGCCGTCCCACTGGTCTTAGTCTTGTTGCATCGATACGGTAACCTTTGCCTGATGCCTTGTCTTGTGCTTTCCCCCTTTGAGGGAGTCCTGGATTAGGGGGTATCCGGACAGCCAGACTGTGTACAACATCCGGACTATTGAAGCGTGAAGATACAAGACTCAAGACTTCGGCCTGCGTTCGGATGGGACTTTCCTTGGCGTGGAAGGCAAGCTTGGCGATCCGGATATTATATTTCCTTCCTTGTAACAGACTCCATGTAAACCCTAGCCCTCTCCGGTGTCTATATAAACCGGAGAGGTTGGTCCTTAGAAGGCTGATCACAATTACATTCATATCATCATAGGCTAGCTCCTAGGGTTTAGCCTCTATGATCTCGTGGTAGATCTACTCTTGTACTACCCATATCATCAATATTAATCAAGCAGGAAGTAGGGTTCTACCTCCATCGAGTGGGCCCAAACCTGGGTAAACATCTGTGTCCCTTACTTCTTGTTACCATCAGCCTTGACGCACAGATCGGGACACCCTACCCGAGATCCGCCGGTTTTGACACTGACACCCTTTGCACCGAAGGGGAACCAAGGACACTGCGCAGGCCGGCGCCCTCCTGGTCTCGATCGTCATGGCTTGCGTCACGGGCACCTCGCGAGTTACCCTACCTTGATCTCTCCGCCTCCTCGCGAGCCCGCCTGATGAGGCTGCTCCTGAGGAAGCTTCATGTCATCCGCCCCACGAGGCTTGGCCCCTCGCGAGGGTCTTGAGCTTGAGTTGATGAATCTGAGCTGCACTGGACCTCTGCTTGATCCACGCCACAGGCCACAGGCAGGCAAGTCTGGGGTCCCCCGTTCCCAGAATGCCGACAGTATAGATTTATTCTAAAGCCTTCCCTAAGGAATGTTGCTGATTGTGGTGCCTATCGATAATACAAGTTTTATCCTATTCTCTCGGTGGAAGAAGCTTCTCATCATTTTGTTCCTCTCAATCAAATCATTCGTTTTCGTTAGTGGCAAAATTTCACCTCAAGTTTTGAGATGTTTACATAAGCCCACGAGAAAATATTTTCGTTGTTGATTATCCAACAACTTCGTTCTAGCATTCCTCGAAAGGTTGCTCTTTCAAGTTTAGTTGTGGTACAAGATGTTGTTCTGTTCTTCGTTTTTTTGATTTCATTCTTCGATTTGTTCCAGAGGCATTGTGTTGTTTCTCTCGTCAAGTATCATCCCATCTTGTCAAATTCATGCTAATTCCTTCTATTTCCAACCGAAGTGTTGTCCGAATTCTTTCTTGCACCTTGTGCCATCCTTCATGACTTTCCAACCTCTGAACGTCCTTTGGTTTCAATCCTTTGTCGTAGAACCAACTTCATTTTACCTCTTCATATTCCCTTCCTCTTCTCATTCCTAGATCTCGAGGTGAGATCTCTTGTAAGTGGGAGAGAGTTATAACAGCCCAAGACCGATGCTCCATATGCCTTCCATGTTTTTCATGATAACCGCGTTAATTAATTCTTCATTGCATTCATCATCGCATCATTCACATTGCATTGACACTCCATTGTCGTCATTTTCCAAAAACTTGCACCCATTCGTAGATCCTGCTTCTCCTCATTGCCTTCGTTGTCTGTTTCAAGACCAACCACACTTGCAACCTGGATCTTCGTTTTCTCTCTTGCCTAAGCCGAGGTCTCTCTGTACAGTGCACAAAGCCCTCGAGTGTGTGTCCGAAACTCCCCCCGGCCCAAACCGAACAGTCGTGATCGGTGGTCCAGATCAAACCCTAACATCCCCAAACATCCTTGGTTTCTTATTTGGACTTCCCTAACCTATTTATTCTCGATTGTCTGATTATGATCGTAGGGTCCAAATCTACCCTAAACGTATCCCGTCTCTATATATAAGCACCCCTAGTCTATTTTTGGACACCCTGGACCTAATCCGTAAAATCCACCTCCATTCCCAGTGCGCGGTTGCCACTCTCTCCCAACAAGATACAACCCCAACCAACGAGAAGACACACTACCTCACCTCCCGCATCGAGCTCCTCCCAGATCACCATGCCGCCACCACCTAGTCTTCCCTCGTTTTTAACACCCGACCTACCATCACCCGAGCTCCCTTCAGTCCAACACCGCTGCAGCTAACACCCGATTCTGAGCCGCCTTGCTCGATCTAGATCAAGAGCTCCTCCCAAGCTTCCCATGCGCCCGCCGCCAGCAAAGACCTCTGCCAGGCTGTGCCCCTGTTTCCTTTTCCTCTCCCATCGATTATCTTTTCCCATTGCAGTCTCTCTTTCTCTCTTACGTTCTCTTTTCCTTGATGTTCATAGGAAGCCTCGAGGAGCTCCCTCGTCCCCGAGCAGCTAGCCTCCACCGCTAGCCTCCCTCCTGCCGCAGCGCCACTAACAACCAAACGCAAGCCAGCCCCGCGCTGTCCTTCCTATCCTTCCCTCTCTATTCTCTCTTTAGGGAACACGCATGGACGCCGAGCTCGCCAAGCCCCACTGCCAGGGACCTCCTCCAACGCTCCCTCGACCCACGCCACCTCGATCGGTCGATCCAGATCGGATCCAGCCATCTCCATCGGTCCCCTTCCTCACCATCGTCAAGCACGCCTCTTGTCGCAAGATGCCGCCAGCCTTGCCGGACCTAGCTGCCGCCCCGCCAAGTACCTCATTGCGTCCTCCCGTCGAGCGTCGGACGAACAATAGTAGCCCCATCCTCACGTCAGGCCTGCCTCTTGTGCCCGCTTTCGAACGTAAGTAGTGACAGACACCATGATAACCCACAAGTATATGGGATCACAATAGTTTTCAAGGGTAGAGTATTCAACCCAAATTTATAGATTTGACACATGGGGAGCAAAAGAATATTTGTAAGTATTAGCAGTTGAGTTGTTAATTCAACCACACGTGGAGATTAAGTATCTACAGCAAATATAATGTGGAAAACTTAGCAAGAGGAATATGTGGATAACTCGTGGCATTGGATCGGTGCATTCATTGGATGATATTCATCATATAACAGTCATAACCTAGGGCGATAGAGAACTAGCTCCAGTTCATAAATATAATGTACGCATGTATTCCATAAAATAGTCATACATGCTTATGAAAAAGAACTTGCATGCCATCTTTTGTCCTATGCTCCCGTGGCAGCGGGGTCCATAAGGAAACTAAGGGATATTAAGGCCTCCTTTTAGTAGAGAACCAGAACAAAGCATTAACACATAGTGAATACATGAATTAGTGTCGGGGGGGGGGGGGCACGAGGGCCCCACAACCCACCAGGGCAGGCCTAGAGGGGGTGGCATGCCCTGGTGTCTTATGCTCAGCCAGGGCACCCCCTCCGGTGGTTCTTGGTTCCAGTATTTTTTATTTGTTCTGAAATAAATCTCCAAAAAGTTTTGTCCAAATCCGAGAACTTCTATTTCTGCACGAAAACAACACCATGGTAGTTCTATTGAAAACATCATCAGTCCGGGTTAGTTTCGTTCAAATCATGCAAATTAGAGTCCAAAACAAGAGCAAAAGCATTAGGAAAAGTTGATATGACAGAGACGTATCAACTCCCCGAAGCTTAAACCTTTGCTTGTCCTCAAGCAATTCACTTGACAAACTGGAAGTGATAAATAAAAACTTTTACAAACTCTTTTGTTCTTGTTTACATAAATAAGCTTAAGAAGCACCGAGGTTTTTAGCAAAGATCATGACTAACCATGTCAACAATAAATCCTAGAAATTATATTAACTCATATCAATGGCATAATCAACTAGAGAGCAATAATAAGATATATCAAATGCCAACACTTGTCAAAACTATCATGATATAATATGTTAATAGTGGTATCTCGCTAGCCCTTTTTGAGACCGCAAAACATGAATGCAGAGCACGTCCAAAGTTCAAGCAACGACTAAACATTGTAATTCATGGTAGAAAAGATCCAGTCATGATGCATCCAACATTAACTATGCACAATGCATGAGGATGACAATAGTGTTCTCAGGTATGGCGCTTGTTTGAGAAGGTGATGACTCAACATAAAATTAAATAGATAGTCTCTTCGTAGAAGGAAGCAGAGATTTGCAGAGGTGCCAGAGCTCAAAGCTTTAAAACAAAGGTAAATATAATTTTTGGAGGTACACCCTTCCAAGAGTTATCTATATCTTCCATGCTAAACACATTAGCGACGGTTCCCAAGCAATGAAACTAAAGGTTTACTCCCCCCTCCACCAACAAACACACTCCACGACTAGCCGAATCCACGAGTACCGTCCATACCAACAACAATCCCAGGGGAGTTTTGTTTAATTATTTGCAATTTTTGATTTTGGGACTGGGCATCCCTATTACCGCCCCTCTCGTGCACGGACGAGTGAATAAAAACTCATCATGAGAATAACCCGCCTAGCATGGAAGATACTAACCACCCCCTATCGGTCCATGAGCGGTCTAGGCACACAACATAGATGTTCGTTTGAAATCTTAGAGGTGGCACATGCAAATTTACTTGGAACCGCAGGGTAATACCGCATATAGATAGATATGGTGGACTCGTCTCAAGTAACTTTTGTGTAAGGATTTTGATGCACAAGCAGTATTTCTTCTTAGTACAGGTGAAGGCTAGCAAATGGGTTGAGAAGTGGCCAGCTAGAGAGAAAAACGGTCATGAACATGCATTATGCATAATCAACATTGAATACTAGCATGAGTAGGATATGAACACCATGAACATAAATATCGTAGAGGCTATGTTGGTTTTGATTCAACAACATGCATGAACATGTGCCAAGTCAAGCCATGTGAAACATTCAGAGGAGGATACCATATCATCATACTAGTTCACAATCATTTTAATGCATGTTGACATTCAAGATAAATCATTATCCACGGCATGAGAAACTATATCTCTAATTGTCATTGCAAAGATGTTTGATCATAATATGCTGAATCGTGGATACTAGGTTAAAGATATTTACAAAAACAAAAAACAGGTTGAGTTGATACCCGCTTCTCTCTGCTGCACACACTTCATCAAATATCGTCATTATTGCCTTTCACTTGCATGACCAAATGATATGAAAATAATAATAGTGCAAGAGTGTTGTGGACTAAGCTGGAATCTGCAAGCATTTTATTCAAAAGGAGAAGACAAGGTAATATGGGCTCTTTGTTGGATCGACGGTAATATATATAAGCGTCACTCAAGATTTTCATTGTGGTCTTCTCCTTGGTACGTCTAAAAAAAAGAAAAGAAATTCAGAAAAACACACTGAAATATTTTTGGACTTTTTAGTTTTTCTTGAAGAAAGCAAATTAAAGAAAAAACAAAAAAGAGAAAAAATATTTACACGAGAGAGCTCACAACAAGCAAAAGAAGAATCAAGAAATCTTTTTGGTTTTCTTTTAATACTACAAATAATGAAAATAGAAAGAAAAACAAAAAAGAATCAAGAAATATTTTTGGATTTTCTCAAAGTTTTTCAAGACACAAGAAGAAAGCGACAAAATAACTCTGGCATGGATAATACAATGAAAAAGTATGAACATCGACAACTGGAATGAAATGTGTGAACATGAATATAATGTCGCTGGAAATACATAGTCCCCAAAGCTTAGGCTTTTGGCCTAGCTTGGTAATCACCATCGAAAGTAGCCATCCGGTCCCACGTAGAAGTGATGTGGCGGCAAAAACTGAACGTCCCACTCCTGAAGCTCCCACTCTGCCGCTGCCTAGTCATTCCGGTAGGCGATGATGTCCTCTGGCATGAACTTGTATCCGCCGTGGCAACAAAATCAAACAAAGTAGGTGCAGGCAACGGGATAACATCACGAGTCTCCACGCTGAAAACCAGGTTATAGTGAATGTTATGAAATGAATCAGCAGTATCAATAATTGGTGATCCTCCATCGCGTGTTGATCTAGATAAACTTGGGACAAAGGATAATCAAGTTGGCGTATTTGAACATTAAAGTGACTCGCAAAGCGAGTAACATAAATACCACGATGAATTTTGCCCTTAGTTCTGGTGAGGTGCAGACGATGTGCAATAATAGACCCTAGGATAAAGGTGTGATCATTTTGTAGTGCACGACGTAAAATGACGAGGTCTGGGGCACTGCGTGCACCGACCTTCTCCCTAGCAGTTAAACACTTCGCGATGAATAAAGCAAAGTAATGCACAAAAGGAAACAGCAAACTAGTGGCGGTGACATTTGACACGCCTCTCTCATCCCCCATTGTCAGAGTGAGGTAAAAAACCTCAAACTCTGCAGGTCTAGGCTCTCTTAATTCCCCGTCAGAGGGGAATCAAGCATATGTCACAAAAGTCAGTAAGTGGTTGATACGTCTCCAACGCATCTATGATTTTTGGTTGTTCCATGCTATTATATAATCTATTTTGGATGTTATATATGCATTAATATGCTATTTTATATTCTTTTTGGGACTAACCTATTAACATAAATCCAGTGCCAGTTTCTGTTTTTTCCTTGTTTTTGACTTTTAAACAAAAGGAATATCAAACAGAGTCCAAATGGAATAAAATTGTACGGTGATTTTTCTTAGACCAGAAGAGATACCCACGAGACATGGAGAGGAGGCCAGAAAACCCACGAAGCAGCCACAAGCCATGGGGGCGTGCCCTAGGGGGGCGCCCCTGGCTTGTGGGCCCCTCCTGGACCTTCCCGACCTAATTCTTCCACTATAAATCCTCAAATATTCCCCCTATACCAGAGGGCACACTAAAAATACTTTTTCACCGCCGCAAGCTTCTGTTCTCATGAGATCCCATCTTGGGGCCTTTTCTGGCACTACACTCGAGGGGGATTCGATCATGGAGGGCCTCTACATCAACCTTGTGACCCTTCGATGAAGCATTAGTAGTTTACCACGAACCTAGTAGATAGATGGATTCTCCTCTCTCTTTGGTCTTCAATACAATGTTTTCCTCGATGTTCTTGGAGTTCTATCCTATGTAATACACTTTTTTGGTGCATTTGTTGGGATTCAATGAATTGTGGATTTATGATCAGATTATCAATGAATATTATTTGAGTCTTCTCTGAACTCTTGTATGCATGATTAAGATATCTTTGTATTTCTCTTCGAACTATCATTTTGGTTTGGCAAACTGGATTGGTTTTTCTTGCAATGGGAGAGGTGCTTAGTTTTGGGTTCAATCTTGCGGTGTCCTCACCCAGTGGAAGAAGGGGTAGCGAGGCATGTATTGTATTGTTGCCATCAAGGATAAAAAGATGGGGTTTATATCATATTGCTTGAGTTTATCCCTCTACATCATGTCATCTTGCTTAAGGTGTTACTCCATTCTTATGAACTTAATACTCTTGATGCAAGCTAGATAGCAGTCAATGTGTGAGTAATAGTAGTAGATGCAGGCAGGAGTCGGTCTACTTTTCATGGACATGGTGCCTATATTCATGATTATTGCCTTAGATATCATCACAATTATCCACTTTTCTATCAATTGCTCAACAGTAATTTATTTACCAGCCGTAAGTTATCTCCAAGAGAGAAGCCTCTGGTGAAACCTATGGCACTCAGGTCTATTTTCCATCATATATTTTCAGATCTATAAACCAAAAAAACCAAAAATACCTTGCTGCCATTTATTTATATTTACTTTAGTTTGCTCTTTTATTTATCTTTTATACCTATCTCTATTAGATCTCACTCTTTTTCGTGACCGTGAAGGGATTGACAACCCCTTTTTCACATTGTGTGCAAGTGTTTGTTAGTATGTGTAGGTGCATATTTGGAGACTTTCCTGTGCCTCCTACTGGATTGATACCTTGGTTCTTAATTGAGGGAAATACTTATCTGTAGTCTGCTGCATCACCCTTTCCTATTCAAGAGAAAAAATTAACGCAAGCTCAAGAAGTAGTAGTGGTATCTGATGAGGTTCATCATATATATTAAATTGCACCTCAGGAGGATTATTCCTACTCAGAAAATGAAAACTTTGCACAAAGCAGTTAGCGAGGAGGTGGTGCTGGTCACACTCATCTGCGAGGAAGTCGGTCAACCCAGCATTTGCCATGAATTGGGCAAACTCTTGATGGAACCCAGCCTCATCCATGAAGGCATTATGCGGCAATTCGCACGGCCGCACCTCCACCATTCTCAGAATGTTGAGACCATTGTCCGATGATTTCCCGATGACTACCTTGGCATTCTTTTTGGAGGAAAACTTTCTGAAAATAGTCATCTTATTCCTATAAATAAAATTCTAAAAAATTTAGTCCACAAAATTTTTGTCAACCAAACTTCACAAGATTGATAGCAACTACTCATAAGGAAGCCTAGAGGCTATATTAAGCATTCAAACTACCTAGAATTCTAAGAATTCAACATGCAAGCCCATTTACAGCAGTACCAAGAGTAGCTAATTATTGAAAATATAAACCACTAAAGCGCAAACTAATTGTATAGAGTCACATACCAAGTAGTAATCCCCCAAAATAATTTTGGAGATGGAGCTTCGAGCAAAGAGATCAAAATCCACGAGTTTGAGAGCAAGAACACGAGAGAGAGAGAGAGAGAGAGAGAGAGCGAGAGAGCTATGATGATTTTTTTCTTTAGGTAGGAGATGCCTGGGCTAAAGGGATAAGTGAGGGGACCCACGTGGGGACCACAATACACCAGGGCACGCCTGGGGTTGCTGGCGCGCCCTGGTGTCTCATGGTCACCAAGTGCATCCCCCTCTGATGTTATTTATACTAGAAATTCAAAAATATTCAGAAAAAATCATATTAAAATTTTAGAGCATTCTGAGCACTTTTATTTTTGAGCACTTTTTATTGCACAGAGAATTCAGAAAACAGACTAAAAATGCCATTTTATTTAACTAAGAAAACAGAAAACAAAAGGTGGGAGCAGAAGGTTGTGCTTATTAAATTCATCAACTTCATACCATTCAAAAATGATCCATTGATAAGGTTGATCAAGTCTTATTAACAACCACTTTCAATTAGCTTGAAACCAAAAAACTTTCATGAAACACTAAGTTACCTCAACGAGGATATGCATATCCCCAACAATAAGTATATCATATTTCTTTTTGGCAGTAGGTAGGGGTAGTTGAAAACTTCCAATAGTGAGTGTCGGAGATTTTTCAATAACATTAATACCATTTACTTGGAATTGTTTCTTCGGAAATTGGACCGTATGCTCATTACCATTGATATGAAAAGTGATCTTGCTTTTATTGTAGTCAATAACAACCCATGCAGTATTCAAGAAGGGTCTACCAAGGATAAGACATGTTGTCATCCTCGGGCATCTCTAACAAAATCTGTTAAGATAGTAACATTTGCAACAACAACGGGCACATCCTCACAAATACCGATAGGTATTGTCGGTGCTCTGGGAAGGGGGATCCCTAGACTTGCCTGCCTACGGCCTGCAGCGTGGCTCAACCAGTGGCCCAGTACGGCCCGTCTTCATCAACCAAAGCTCAAGACCCTCGCGAGGGGCCAAGCCTCGAGGGGCGGATGACGCAGGGCCTCCTCGGGGGCGGCCTCACCAGGAAGGCTCGCGAGGAGGCGGAGAGATCAAGGCAAGGGGTACCTCGCGAGGTGCCTGTGATACAAGCCATGACGATGAAGACCAGGCGGGCGCCAACCTGTGAAGTGTCCTCGTTTCCTCTTTGGTGCAAAGGAGGCAAGCACAGGCGCGGAGTACCGAGGCATCAGGCAAAGGTTTCCTTATCGGTGCAATGAGACCAAGACCAGCAGAGCGGCGGGACAGAGGTCATCGTGGAGCCCAATATGACGTCATCACCAGTACCTTTGGCAGTCGAAGACCACCTTTAGTCAGGATAGCTTGTACTAGCTGTCCCCTTCCGAAATGGCCATTGTTGGATCCCTTCCCGCTCAATATTTGGGAAGAGGACTAGGCCCTCTATAAATAGGGCTAGCCACCACAATAGAAGGCACCTGATCTAGAGCAAACAGAGACGGAACGACTCTTCTCCAAACACACCAAGAACAAGAACACCTCTCCTCGTGAGGTTGTTCTTCCTCTGTACTGTTCATCATCAGCCGAAGAGGCAATCCACCACTCCACACACTGGATAAGGGTATTACGCCACAACGGTGGCCCGAACCAGTATAAACCTTGTGTCTCTTGTGTTGTTCATGGATCTAGCTTAGAATCGCGGTGAGGCTGGGGGCGTGTTTAGTGAGGGAGAGATCTTTGTGCGCACCCCAGAGTTGGAACCTTAAGGGTTTGCCGGAACCCAATATCCGACATTTGGCGCGCCAGGTAGGGGTGCGCCGAAATCTACTTCCCGCTGATCTGCGTTCCACTGCTTCGTCGCATCCATGTCCGGCGACCCGACGACCAACACTGACTGTTGGGCAGCATGGCCACCCCATGCCGTGCCGCCTGCCCAAGGTGACCTCAACCCCGCGCCTCAGGCAGCCCGCGCTCCGTAGAAGATTGCGGGGCGCGGGCGACGCGGTCAAGCACTACCTGCCCTCACTCCGCGGTAGGTGCGATCAGCCGCAAGGGCCTTAAACCACACCGCGGCCACGGCGCCGCACACCCGGCGGGAACAAGCGAACATGAAGGCCGCCCTCACTGTGGCTCGGGAGCTGTTGCGGTGCAGGTTGCAGGAGAGCGACCGAGACATGCTGTTGGAGCGCGTTGGCGAGCTCCTAGATGCCGTAGCTTCAAGGGCGCCTCCTTTCTGTGTCCATATTCCACCCCAGGCCCCGGTCGGATCACACGGCGGGCCCATCTGTGCCCATGCACCCTCTGGCACGCCCCAAGGCTTCATCAACACCAGCTCAACCATCGGCGCCGGGCGTTAGGCTACACCAGCACCAACCCCGGCGAGTGAGGGCATGCGCATCGCCGCCTACGGCCCAGGCGGGCCGCCACCCTACCATCCCCAGGACGGTGCATTAGGCTAGGCCAAAGGAGTGTGGCGCACTACGGCAAAGTCTTCGGGGCGGCGACGTCAGAGGCTTACGTGCCCCACATGGTGGATCGGGAGTACACGCCCGAGGATGACCCTGGATCGTTTCTCGGGTCAGGCTAGGAGGAAGAAGCGCCAAAAGCCAAGCCTTTTCAGGAGCCCCAAGGAAGCCTCACCAACCGCACAGGAAGCAACAGCTATCGGGTACCGCTAATTCCTCAGTAGCAAGCTTACGCTAACCATGGGTCACAGGAAGTTCAGGTTACTGTAGCGGAAGGCTGCCCCAGCTCAACAGCCTCCCTTCCGCCAGGAGGAGCACACTGGGGGCTGCAGGAGAGGGGCCGGGAGCCAGGACCCTCCCATAGCGCATGGAGCAAGGCATTTCCCGGAGGTATGCCCTCTGCTGGGGAGGTGCTACAAAGCCTGCCCCCGGCAGAGGAACCATGGTCGCCGAGGGAACCGCTGGCGTCCCCTTTGCCCCATTAGCGTCGTCCTTGGTCTCTGGCCGCCGTCAATGGTGGTCGAGGGTGGCGCAAGGCGGGGCCCTTGTCTGGTGATATGAAGCAAGGCCCGGTGCCTGCGAAGAAGGCCCAGTGCCTGTGAAGTTCGCCGCCCGTGACACTCTCACGTAATAATGAGTTGGGGTTGTACACGCCCTGGATTCTCTGGAGAACCGCGCTCGGGCCTCGAGGGCTCCCTCCCACACCTAGTGGCAGCACTTAGCTCCATGCTGGTGAGAGGATGTCGAAGACCAGACTAGGTGCCAGACGCGGCCTTTTGCTTTTTGCCTCCCTTTCTGCGGTCGAGCTTCCTTGCTTCAGATTTATGTTGAAACTGAATTTGCATTTGCATATGCGGGGGGGGGGTGAATTGTCTTGTTCGTGTGATTTCTCGTGCTCTGGTTTCTGCCCTAGTTTGGAATTTGCACTAACTGCCTCCCCCTCGCGAGCCTCTCGCGGGCGGGGCTGGGCCAAGCACATGCGCGCATGCCATCCCGTGTCCGGCACTCGCTCTCGTGAGGCCCTCACCACATGGTCAGCAGGCCCCTCAGAGGACCCTTGGAGGCTCACGGCCTCGCAAGCCTATTCAAGACCTGTCCGGGCTAAAGGTAAACTACAACAACTAACTCATCGCAGGGCCCGTAATATCATGCAGGCGCGCATTCAGCATCGCTCCTAAAAGCATGTGGCGCTGTCGTCACCACCATTGACCACATCGCCACCATCCGCTTCAACTACCACCCCATCATTGTTGGAAGCGAAGGCCCTAAATAGCGCATCCACATTGTCCTCCACCTATCGCGCCAGGTCGCCTTGGATGGCCTCGGGCACTGGGGCGATGACGGCGTCGAAGTCGAAGTGGGGATCTGCATTCTGAAGATGGCTAAAGACGCAGGAGAATGCACGCCCGAGAAGGCTGCGGCTCCTCTCCTCGACAAGTTGGCGAGCTCTCACGGATCGGTTCTCTAGGCGCATCACCATATTAGTGAAGAAGCGGAGATGACCGGCATAGTTGGTCATGTGAGGATGCGGGGCGTCCTCATCACAGATATTGCCCAAGGCCATGTTGGCCCTGTTCCTGACTTGCTGGAGCATGGGGCCGTGCATGTGCTCCAGTGCCTGCCGTTGAAGATTTTCTTCTCTGTTTTGCTGCACGATGGACTCGGTGTCATCGACCCGCTGTTGAAGAAGAAGCAGCTCAGCACGGAGGCCAACTCAGTCTGCGTTGAGACCAGGGCGGCTACGGCGGCCTCCGCGCGCTGCTCCATTTCAGTCAGCTTGGACCTGAGAGCAGCAGTCCTGCCCGTGGCCTCAGCTTCAATCAGCTCCAGCCTCTCGTCATACCTGTGCACAAGATCTGCATGAACTTCCGGCACGTGGCGGTCGACCTCTTCTTGAACTCGAGCCTATCGCGCGCCAACATCGTCCTCCGCCTGGGTAACCTTGCGCTCCCTCGTCTCCAACCGCTCAAGGTCAAGATTGCGCTCGGCGGCCTCCAGCGTCAGTGCTTCCTCACGCCTCCGGAGTTCCTCCTCCTCGATAGGCATTCCCTTCAGCAACGCAAGGGTGGCCGAGCGTAGCTCCACTCGCTGCTCCAGGGAAGCACTCCAGGCTTGGAGCTCCCACACGCGCTTCTCTGTGGTCTCGCAGCGATGATCTGCTTCCCGAGCCTCCTCCAGAGCTCAGGAGCTGGCCTTTTCCGAGGCTGCAAGGGATGCGTCGGCCTTCACGTTGTCAAGCTCGCGCTGGTAGCGCGCGAGGTTGACTGCCACCTTCAGCTTACGGCGCTCCTCAATCAGCCGCAGGCCCTCAGCTTCAAGACACAAGTCCACATCCGCAAGCTCTCCACCAAGCTGGCCCATCATGTCCATCGCCTTCCGGAGGAACTCTCGGAGAACGACGCTTCACTCTCGCGCACGCTGTCGATGTCGTCCTCCGCCGCCGGCACCGTCGGCGGGCCCTGAAGCGGCTTGTCCCCTCTCGGCGGGGGCTAGGGGCTGGTGCCCCCACGATCGCCAGCCGGGCTCCGTAAGGGACCCGGACCGGCGCAGTTCCATCCTCCGAAGAAGAGCCAAGGACCGACGCCAACCACTCGCCATCCACGATCAGCGGAGGAGCCCTGGGCAAGTTGGTCACGCCCCAGGCGAGGTCGCAAAGAAAAGTAGGCAAGGGCACATGCTCAAGACACCCTGCGGGCAGGCTTGCTTCTCCGGCTGACCCCGCGTCAGGGGCAGTGCACAGGCTCGAGACGCTCAAGGCCAGTGATGAAGGCGAGGCCGGAAGAAGTTGCTTCTTGGGAGACTCTGTAGGCTTGGCAGGAGGGATCCTGAAAAGCCACAGTCAGGAAAGGGAGCAACGATTGAGGGATTGCAAGAATGAGGTACTTACTCATCTATGGCGAAGTACTTCCTATGCTTCAACGGTCGGAAGGGGCGTCCACTGCCACTCGATGACTTCTTCCTCTTGTGGAGGGCGGCGAAGTCCACGCGGAACCGAGCAAGGAGCTCAACGTGCGAACCAGCGCGTGGCGTGGATGGAAAAGCACCCAAGTGGCCAACCTCAGGGGCGTCGAGCTAGAAGGAGCGATCGTGCACCAACTCCTGATGGCCTGCCGAGGCCTCGGGGGCTCCGGCCTCGGGAGCTGCAGGTTGCGTCCCCCCATCGACGACCGCCTCAAGGCGGGCTTCGCAAGCTCCGGAGATGATGCTTCGGGAACCCCGCGCGGCGTCAGCACCACGACACCCGAGCCTCCAGCCTCAAGCGATGCTTGCCTTCCTACACCTGCTCCTTGGGCAAGATCGGTGCTGGCGGCAAGGAAGGGAGCCACAGTGACAGGATTCTTGTGGACCCCGCAAGGCAGCCGGACGCAACCCCCATTCGTTGAAGAGAAGCATCTGTCTCGCGAACTCAGCCCTGTTAGAGCAGAGGTACACGAGGCTACCCCCGTGCCGAATATCGCCCGGTGAAGGGTCGCCAGTCAAGACCTCAAGCACCTTCTTCAGCGTTTCGGGCGCCATTTCCGTCTCCTGAAGCCTCATGCAGTCCAGGTCGCCCGCCAGGGCCCACATCGGTCAGGAGTGGCACTTAAGAGGAGCAATGGGACACTGGAGGAACTCCTTCACCACCCGGGGCACAGTCACGTCGAGCTCTCTCAACCTCCTTAGTCGGTACCAGACAAAGGAGAGCCGGGGGCTCACAAGTCTCTCATGGCCCCAGCCAGGATTGAGGATAGCAGGCAATGATGGAGGCGAGAGCAGCGTGCTGAGCACTCCGACATCCACATACAGCCACCGCATCCGGAACCCACTCGTGGAAGGCGGGAGGTCAAAATCGATCCCCGAGGCGGCCGTCTCTGCCGCGGCCCGGAAGCTCACACACCCCGAGGGCTCGGTCAGGCGCAACGAGAAGAAGTGGCGCAAGAGGGCAACGGAAGGAGCAATGCCCACCATGGCTTCGCAAACAAAGGCGAAGACGGCAAGAAGAGTAATAGATTGAGGATCAAAGTCCATCATATGGATCTGATAGTGGGAAAGCACCGCATTGAAGAAGGCGGAGAAAGGGGGAACCAGGCCAGCCCACAGGGTGTCGACGAAGAATTGAACCTCGGTAATTGTCCTGTCAATGGAGGCGTGGGATGCAGGCCAAGCCATCGTCCTTCCGCACTCGTTGAAGCTGGAGGCGAGCGTAGGGCAGACCTTTCCCAGGGCCTCCAGGTTGAGCACCAGCGACCAGTCGACGGCGGGCTCGATTGTAGGGGACAAACTAGTCGAGGATAGGGGCTTCTTCCCTTCCTCCTTGCTAGTTGGCGCCATGGCAATGGTGGGAGCAGAGCTCAAGTCAGATTGGGAGCGGAAGCCGAGATTCGAGGAAGAAAGGGGAATAGGAAGCACGCTGCCAGCAAGGGGGGAAATAACTGTGTAAGGTGCCGTGGCCGCCTAGCCAGGCGTATATTGAGGCAGCATGGGGAAGCGGACACGCCCATGTCCAATCAGCCGCCACACGTCGACCAAGGCCGCAGGCTGTTGGGGCCCGCGGCGCTCCGCACTTGCCCTTTGGCTCCGCCGCTAAGCCAAGTCTGAGCGCGCCTTGGGCCCGGGGGCTACTGTCGATGTTCTGGGAACGGGGGTCCCCAGACTTGCCTACCTGCGGCCTGCAGCTTGGCTCAACCAGTAGCCCAGTACGGCCCGTCTTCATCAAGCAAAGCTCAAGACCCTCGCGAGGGGCCAAGCCTCAAGGGGCGGACGACGCAGGGCCTCCTTAGGGGCGGCCTCACTAGGCAGGCTCACGAGGAGGCAGAGAGATCAAGGCAAGGGGTACCTCGCGAGGTGCCCGTGACGCAAGCCATGACGATCAAGACTAGGTGGGCGCTAGCCTAAGCAGTGTCCTCGTTTCCTCTTTGGTGCAATGGAGGCAAGTGTAGGCACGGAGTACCGAGGCATCAGGGAAAGGTTTCCTTATCGGTGCAACGAGACAAAGACCAGTAGAGCGGCAGGACGGAGGTCACTGTGGAGCCCGAGACGGTGTCATCACCAGTACCTTTGGCAGTCGAACACCACCTTTAGTCAGGATAGCTTGTACTAGCTGTCCCCTTTCGAAATGGTCGTTGTTGGATCCCTTCCCGTCAATATTTGGGAAGAGGATCAGGGCCTCTATAAATAGGGCTAGCCACCACAATAGAAGGCACCTGATCTAGAGCAAACAGAGATGGAATGACTCCTCTCCGAACACACCAAGCACAAGAACACCTCTCCTCGCGAGGTTGTTCTTCCTCTGTACTGTTCATCATCAGCCCAAGAGGCAATCCCAGAGTTCAAATCTTAAGGGTTTGCCGGAACGCGATATGCGACAGGTATGGCAATTGATTTATCAACCATTTGCAAAGATATTTCAGTAGGTGTGAATTTTTTCAAATCAAGTCTTTTACATGAAGAGAAAGGCATAACACTAACAACAACTCCTAAATCACACAATGTAGTTTTGACATAATTTCTTTTGATGGAGCAAGGTATAGTTGGTATTACTAGATCTCCAAGTTTTTTTAGGTACTCCATCATTAAAAGAATAATTAGCAAGCATGGTGGAGATTTCAGCTTCAGGTATTTTTCTCTTATTAGTGATGATGTCTTTCATGTATTTTGCATAAGGGGCCATCTTTAAAACATCAGTCAAGCGGGTATGCAAAAAGACTGGCTTAAGCCTTTTAGCGAAGTGTTCAAATTCTTCATCATCCTTTTTCTTAGTTGGTTTAGGTGGAAAGGGTATGGGTTTTGAACGCATGGTTCTCTTTCTTTTCCATGTTCGAGCAACAAAGTCTCTTTTATCATATCTTTTATTCTTAGCTTGTGGGTTATCAAGATCAACAACAGGTTCTATCTCAACATCATTATCTTGTTCTTTATCATTGTCTGGTTGGCTGTCTGCAGAACATCATCATTATCATTTTCATTATCACTAGGTGAATGTTCATTACTAGATTGAGTTTCAGCATCTGAGATAGAGACATCATTATTATCTTTAGGAGATTTTTCTATTTCACGTTCACTAGAGGTATGCAAAGTCCTGTCATTTTTCTTTTTCTTCTTCTTTTTAGAAGGACTAGGTGCATCAGTGTTAGTTCTTTGATAGTCTTGTTGAATTCTTTTAGGATGTTCCTCAGGATAAAGTGGTTCTTGAGTCATTTTGCCTCCTCTAGTTGCTACTCTAACAACACAATCATTTATATTATTATTCATTTCACTAAGCAATTCTCTTTGAGATTTAGCAACTTGTTCAAACTGGGTTTGAACCATAGAGGCATGTTTTCCTATGCCTCTAACATCATTAGTTATTCTAAATAACTAGTAACTCAAGTGAGCAATCATATCACAATAGTATTTCAATTGTTCCATAACATTTGCATTGAAGTATTCTTGTTTTCTAATGTAGTTCTCAAATTCATAAAGGCATTGACTAGGATGTTTATTGTAAGGGATATCACTTACAAAGAATTTACCTCTACCACGTGTGGTGGTGGTGTGTCAAGTCTATGTATTTCTTCAAAAGGAGGTAAAATTTTAACATCCTCGGCTTTAATACTGTTTTCCTTCATACATTTCTTTGCCTCTTGCATATCTTTAGGACTGGGATATAAGATACCCCTCTTCTTCGGAGTGGGTTTAGGCAGTGGTTCAGGAAGGGTCCAATCATCATAATTCTTCAATATACTATTCAATAATTCGTCAACTTGTTCAAAAGTTCGTTCCCTGAAAACAGAACCAACACAACTATCTAGGAAGTCCCTAGAAGCATCAGTTAGTCCATTATAGAAGATATCTAGTATTTCATTTTTCTTAAGAGGATGATCAGGCAAAGCATTAAGCAATTGGAGAAGCCCCCCCCCCCAAGCTTATGGGAGACTCTCTTCTTAGCACAAAGTTAAATATTTCCTGTAAGGCAGCTTGTTTCTTATGAGCGGGAAAATATTTTTCAGATAAGTAATAAATCATATCCTGGGGACTATGCACACAACCAGGAGCAAGAGTATTGTACCATATCTTAGCATCACCCATTAATGAGAACTGAAATAACTTGAGAATATAATAGTAGCGAATTTTCTCATCATCAGCAAATAGGGTGGCTATATCATTCAACTTAGTAAGATGTGCCACTACAATTTTAGTTTCATAGGCATGGAAAGGATCAGATTCAACCAAAGTAATTAACTCTGGGTCGATAGAGAATTCATAATCCTTATCGGCAACCAAGATAGGTGAAGTAGCAAACTTAGGATCACATTTCATTATAGCATTCAAATATTTTTCTTTCAGTTTGCATAATAATTTCTTAAGATCATCTCAAATTGCAAGCAAGAAAGTCTCTAGCTATCTCCCCATCCATAACATAACCTTCAGGTATCTTAGGCATTTCAAATCTAGGAGAGCTAGGTCTAATAGGTGTTTCACAATTCTTAGTTTCAAGGACTTCGTCAGTTTCAACATTCTCAATATCTTTAGCTCTAGCAAGTTGTTCATCAAGTAATTCACCTAATGGCACATTATCATCAAGCGAGGTACTAGCACCATCATTAGCATCATTCATAGTAGAAGCAGTATCATCAATAACTTGCAACATATCAGGATTAATAGCGTGTGGTGGTGTTGCAAGTTTACTCAAAACAGAAGGTGAATCAAGTGCAGGGTGTGATGGCAGTTCCTTACCTCCTGTCGGTGTCAAAACTGGCAGATCTCGGCTAGGGGGTCCCAAACTGTGCGTCTAGGCAGATGGTAACAGGAGACGAGGGACACGATGTTTTTACCTAGGTTCGGGCCCTCTCGATGGAGGTAAAACCCTACATCCTGCTTGATTAATATTGATGATGTGGGTTACAAGAGTAGATCTACCACGAGATCAAGGAGGCTAAACCCTAGAAGCTAGCCTATGGTATGATTGTTGTTTGTCCTATGGACTAAGGCCATCCAGTTTATATAGACATTGGAGAGGGCTAGGGTTACACAGAGTCGGTTACAAAGGTAGGAGATCTACATATCCGTATCGCCAAGCTTGCCTTCCACACCAAGGAAAGTCCCATCCGGACACGGGACGAAGTCTTCAATCTTGCATCTTCATAGTCTTGGAGTCCGGTCGATGATGATAGTTCGGCTATCCGGACACCCCCTAGTCCGGAACTCCCTCAGTAGCCCCTGAACCAGGCTTCAATGACGACGAGTCCGGCGCGCATATTGTCTTCGGTATTGCAAGGCGAGTTCCTCCTCCGAATAATTTGTAGAAGATTGTGAACACCAGGATAGTGTCCGGCTCTGCAAAATAAATTCCACATACAACCGTAGAGAGAATAATATTACACAAGTTCAATCTGCTGACGTATTTTGTGGCGTAATGTCACACCACTACCAAGCCTTCAAATTGTTTTTATTGTTCCATCTCAACGTGTTTAGCGAGGCGGTTTCCTTGGCACGTCATGTTCCCCTTATTCCGGGATTCCCATCAATACGGACGTGGGTAACCCAACCGCGCCATTGATTGTGACGCTTGGGAGATAAGCGAGTTTTACCAGGCCGGTGGGGACGCGTGTTTCTGTCCGCCCATATAAGGGGATAAAGATCCAACCTTTTTACCTGCGCCTTCTTCCTCCTTGGCTTATCCATCTCTGCGAACTCGAGCTCTAGTGCCCAAGCCCGCACATGTCACCTCAACCTTCTCCAAATATGTCCGGAGCGTGAGGCAAGTGGATGGCCTCCTCCGTCACGGAGGGGCATATCCAGAAGCTGCACAACGCCGGATACTTGTCCAGCGACATCGCGCATCGGCTCCTCGACGAGGGAGAGCTCATCCCCACCCCCAGGCCCCATGAGAGGGTAGTATTCCTTCCCCATTTCCTCCGCGGACTGGGCTTCCCACTTCATCCCTTTGTTCGGGGGCTCATGTTCTACTACGGCCTAGATTTCCATGATCTGGCCCCGAATTTTATTCTCAACATCTCGGCGTTTATCGTCGTGTGCGAGGCCTTCCTCTGCATCCAGCTCCACTTCGGCTTGTGGCTCAAGACCTTCAGTGTCAAGCCGAAGGTTGTGAAAGGCAGCCAGGCGGAGTGCGGAGGCGCCATGGTGGGCAGGATGTCCCATGTTACGTGGCTGGAGGGTACTTTCGTGGAAACCATTAAGGGGTGGCAATCGGGGTGGTTCTACATCACCGAGCCGCGTGACTCTGATTGGGCAGCGGCCCCCGAATTCAGATCCGGCATCCCTACACTGCTCACCTCCTAGAAAGAGAGTGGCCGTATCTGGGGGGCTTCGGAGGAGCTGACCGGACTCCAAGCCTGTATCCAGAAGCTGGTGGACAAGAAGTTCAAGCTTGTCAACGTAGTCCAGGTCATGCTCATCTGCCGGATTCTCTCGTGCCAACGACGGGGCTTCAATATGTGGGAGTTCGATCCGGCGCAGCACCAGACTTTGAATGGGCTCTTCGACACTACGTACGAAGAGGTCTGGAAGGTGCTGTTCAAGGGCGCCGAGGCTCCCGCATCCGCTACCAAAGATCGCGGATTCAGCTCGCAGCGTCCAGCTGACGAGGTAAGTGATATTGTCCTTTACGGGACGCTTGTTATTCATAGTTTGACTCTATGCGGGATCTAAACTCCCTTTCCTTTGACAGGACTGGCTGAAGAAGGCCGCACAGGCTATCTTTCCGGCCCCATTGCCAGAGGACCCAGCTGACGCCCACCTAACGGGGCTGCTGGCTCCGGCACCCCACGTGGTGCCGGAGAAGAAGGCCAAGAAGAAGGCCACGGGGACTCAGAAGAGTTCCCGTTTTCAGGTGCTATCGGATGATGAATCCGAGGCTGACTCCTCCCACAAAGGCAAGGAGGAGAAGAAGAAAGCCTCTCCCCCAGCGGGGGGAGGGAAGAAAAGGAAGGCCTCCCCAACAAGGGAGGCCGAAGGGTCCAAGAGGGGAAAAACTCTTCCCCCGGACTGTTCCGCCAACGCCAGTGACGACGACGAGGACTGGCCTCCAAGGACCAAGCCTCTGGCGAGATCGTAAGTATCCAGACTCCCGAATAACTTCAAGGTTTTCGTTTTCCGCCACATTATGTCTTTCTAATGCCGCATACAACCCTGCAGTCCGCCTAAGGATGATCTCCCCACTTCGTCGAGCGGGTCCTTAGGGGCGTCGGATATGGATTCTCTTCCGACTGCCTCCACCTCCCGTGATGCGGACGATGCCGAGGTGGGATCCCAGGAAGGGACCCACCAGGAGGAGAGGGCCCCGGAGGTGTCGCAGGACAACCTCCCGGACTTTGCACCGGACTCAGCCCTGGAACCCATAGTGGCTCCGGAGTCCGGCGAGCGACCCCTTTGGAATAAGGGCAAGACCGCGACGCCGGCTGCCTCCGTCCAACCGGAGGTGCCGGATAATTTGCTGGAGGCGCTCAACGGCGCCTCCATCGAAGAGGAACACCGCACTGTTATGACTGCGGTGATTCAGAAGGTTCAGCTCGCCAAGAGCGGGCTGACCGAAGCTTGCAGCAACCTTCTAACAGGCTTTGAGGTAAGAATTTCAATATATGTAAAATGGTACCGCATAGACAGTAGCCCCTGATGCTCGGTTCGGTGTTCGGAAAGAAAAGCCGGACTGAGGATCTTTAGAAAGATAATCACGGGAGTCATGAAAATATGTCAATATGGGATTGCAGGCTGTGCTGCTGACCTCTGCCGCACTGATTGCAGAGGTCAAAACTTTGAAGGAAAACCTCGAGCGGTCCGAGAACGAGCTCGGCCATGCCAAGAAGCAGCTCGAGGAAAAAGAAGGTGAGTAATACCTTATGAAAATTGTACCTTACAGAAAAAGATTTTGGTTGCAAGAAAAATGACAAGGATAACTGGGGTATTGCAGGCACACTAACGAGGTGGCGACCCTGAAGGAGGCGGTGGCCGCGGCTGAACGCAATGCGGCTGCGGAGCGCACCGAGCGAGAGAAACAGGAGGTGCGGGTGGCGGAGGTACAGCAAGAGCTCCAGGATCTCGTGAAGAAACACGAGAGCCTAGAGCGTGACTCGAAGACTCGAGAGTCTGAGCTTGCAACGGCTCTTGAGAGTGCCAAAGCCCCTAAGGCCGAAGCCTACAAGGCCCTCCAGGAGATAGAGGCGGTGAAGAAAATAGCAGCGGGTAAGGAATTTTTCATGCAAAGTAAGCATGTGAGTGTTAATTACCTGTCGCTTACCCGAATTAGGAGCTCTCCAGGAGCGTTCACAGATCTTCCCCGCAGCGTGTCCGATGCTGCCGCATTCTACCGGGCCAAGGAGGGGAGCTCAACTGAGAAGGTCTTCTGGTCTCAGTATGCTGAGGCCGGACATCCGGTGCCCCTTAGCGACCAACTGAAGCAGCTGGTCGAGCTCCACAAGGGGGCCGAACAGGCCATGAAGGGCCTCATAGTTCGGCTGTGGCCTAAGGAGGCTATGCCTGGGAGCTACTTCGGCCTGGTGCGGCGGCTGGTGGACGTGTGCCCGTGGGTTGAAGTTATCAAGCACTCCGCCTGTATCGAGGGTGCGCGTCGGGCCCTTGCCCGCGCAAAGGTGCACTGGGGCAAGATGGATGGCCAGAAGCTGGTGACGGACCCATCACCAGAGGGCAAGGAGTATCGTACGCCCGAGATGTATTATAAGAGTGTGTTGAAGGGCGCCCGCACTATTGCGGGTGAGTGCTCCAAAGATGTAATATTTGAGTAGACTCGCATTTTGTTATCCTGTGCGCTGAAAACTTGGTTCATATGCGCTAAGCAACGCTTGTTAATTTAAAATATTACCTTCTGTGCGGCTGTTTATCAAATCTGAGAGATGGCAAGTCGTCGGCTTTAGCCCCCATGCCACGAGTGCTGGGGTGTTCGGGATAAACTCGAGCGCTCTTGTTCCCATTTTTTGGTCCATCTAGGGAGGCGCTCAACACAACGAACAAGGCAACCGGACTTATAATGCTTGAACACTCTCACTTAGCCATAGAATTCTATAATTTTAAATTTCGGCGAAGCCCCTAGTTTTCGAAAGGCCGAATTTGGGGCGCTATCCACGCCTTGGCCGGACAGAATCCGGTTCCTCGCTCGAAGCGGCATAAGTCTTTAGGGACTCGCAAAGAACCTCTCGAACAGCGACCAGCTCTCGCCTCATCATGACGGTCAGTTTTAGCTTTCTCCACTGAGGCGTTAACCCAGCTCAACTGGGGCGCAATCGCAGTGGTTCTCCCAGTGCTACCTTAGCCGATAAAAAGGAACGTAAGGTACCAAAACATGGGAGCCGGGCAAACCCAACTATTGACCCAAGAACATGATTCGGAGCCGATGCATATAATGATATAAGTTCGGGGTGCCGCACTTTTGAAAGTGTTCGGACTTATCACACCATAACGTGGGAAACATAAGCTCCTGGTGTATTTAGCCATACCAAAACGTACGGATGCAACATGTCATAGATGAACATATGTGTAAGAAAGAAATGCAGTTAGAAGCAAAAATGTGCTGCATTGCTTTATTCAATGAAAACTGTTGTAAGTGCAGGACGATACAAGTGGTGCGGTAAGCAAGGGATGGGACTGTTTAACATGTCCCCCTCCAGGGGTAGGCTACGGAATAATGCATAAAACAAATTTAATGCTCATGATGGAGACCACCTGGATTTTCGTTGTAGCCTTTCTCCTTCCCTGGCTGTTGCATCGTGGGCTCGGCATGTCTCCTACCGGACAGGGCCTCTGACGAACGGAGTCCTGTAGGTAAAAAATAAAAGGAAAAGAAAAAGAAACGACACACATAAGAGCCCCTGGTGCGGTTGAGCCGCAGTATGGGCTTATCGTGGTCGAGCCCCTTGCCCCATGCCCATGATATCTTCAGAGCGTAATGGAGTACGCGAAGGGTCTGTCTTAATGTTTTACAGGGGCTGGGGTTGGGGCCGCACTTCTACGCGTGCTCGGAACGTGCCAGGTGGTCATGTTGTAGGTTACTCCGGGCACGCTTAGCTGTGTCCGGCCGCTTGGCAGCCGGACTCGAGAATTGCCTTAAAAGGCTGCTTTGTACTTCTGCCGCGAGAGCCGCTGTATGTTCCTCTGTTCGGAGGGAGCGTTCAGTGTTTCCGTTGACCGTGATGACTCCTCTAGGGCCTGGCATCTTGAGCTTGAGGTATGCGTAGTGCGGCACCGCGTTAAACTTTGAGAACGCGGTACGTCCGAGCAAGGCATGATAGCCGCTGCGGAACAGGACTATGTCGAAGATTAACTCCTCGCTTCGGAAGTTATCCGAGGATCCGAAGACCACTTCCAGTGTAATTGAGCCTGTACAACTGGCTTCTACACCTGGTATGACGCCTTTAAAGGTCGTCTTGGTAGGTTTAATCCTTGAGGGGTCTATGCCCATTTTGCGCACCGTGTCCTGATAAAGCAGGTTTAGGCTGCTGCCGCCGTCCATCAGGACTCTGGTGAGATGAAATCCATCGACGATTGGGTCTAGAACCAATGCGGCGAACCCGCCATGGCGAATGCTGGTGGGGTGGTCCCTTCGGTCAAAGGTGATCGGGCAAGAGGACCATGGATTGAACTTCGGGGCAACTGGCTCCATCGCGTATACATCCCTGAGTGGCACGCTTCCGCTCCCTTTGGGTATGTGCGTGGCATATATCATGTTCACCGTCCGCACCTGTGGGGGGAAACCCTTCTATCCTCTATTGTTCGGCGGTCGGGTCTCTTCCTCGTCGTCGCTATGTAGCCCCTTGTCGCTGTTTTCGGCAATTAACTTGCCTGCCTTCTTGAACACCCAACAGTCCCTATTGGTGTGGTTAGCTGGTTTTTCAGGGGTGCCATGTATCTGGCACAAGCGGTCGAGAATTCGGTCCAAATTGGACGGACCCTGAGTTGTTCTTTTGAATGGCTTTTTCCGTTGACCGGGTTTAGAGCCTCTGAATCCGGCATTGACTGTCGTATCCTCACTGTTATCGCCGTTAATGCGGCGTTTGTGTTTGTTGCGACGCGACCTGCCACTACGGTCCTTGATATCCGGACTGCCAGAATTTTTCTTGAGGTTGTTGCTGCGTGCTAGCCAGCTATCCTCACCCGCACAGAAGCGGGTCATGAGTGATGTAAGGGCTGCCATGGATTTCGGCTTTTCCTGTCCCAGGTGCCGGGCAAGCCACTCGTCGCGGATGTTATGCTTGAAGGCCGCGAGGGCCTCGGCATCCGGACAGTCGACGATTTGGTTTTTCTTGGTTAAGAACCGTGTCCAGAATTGTCTGGCCGATTCGTCTGGCTGCTGAATTATGTGGCTTAGGTCATCTGCATCTGGTGGTCGCACGTACGTGCCTTGGAAGTTATCGAGGAATGCGGCTTCCAGGTCCTCCCAACTCCCGATTGACTCTGCTGGCAAGCTGTTAAGCCAGTGCCGGCTGGTCCTTTAAGTTTGAGTGGGAGATATTTGATGGCGTGGAGATCGTCTCCGCGGGCCATGTGGATGTGGAGGAGATAGTCCTCGATCCAGACCGCGGGGTCTGTTGTGCCATCATAAGATTCAATATTGACGGGTTTAAACCCTTCTGGGATTTGATGATCCATTACCTCATCTGTGAAGCACAGTGGGTGTGCGGCGCCTCTGTACTGGGCGATATCGCGACGGAGCTCAAAAGAGCTTTGTCTGTTGTGTTCGGCCCGGCCGGACTTACTGTGTCCGGGGTGACGGTGATCGTCACGTATCGTGGGGCGCCCACGTGATCCATAGATCGATCTTGATTGTCTTGCCTTATCCTCCAATATGTCTCGCAGGTCCGGAGTGTTCCCCTGTGGCCTTGTGCTTTTCGAGCGATGCCGGGGTACGGGTCTAGTGAAGGGCCTTGAGGCCTCTCTGTCGCGACCACGGGGTGGTCGATTAGCCGTATCGTCTCCTGGTGAAGCGGGATCATATGCCTCCACCTCTAATCAGGGGAGCAGCTTACGTTTGGGGTAGCTTTTGGAGGGGCGTTCGAGTTCATGCTCTTCGGCCGCGAGGACTTCGGTCCATCTGTCGGCTAGCAGATCTTGATCAGCTCTAAGCTGCTGCTGCTTTTTCTTGAGGCTGTTTGCCGTGGCCATAAGCCTGCGTTTGAAACGCTCCTGTTCGACGGGATCCTCAGGCACGACGAATTCGTCGTCGTCGTCGAGGCTTGCCTCATCTCCAGAGGGAGGCATATAGTCCTATACCTCTTCTTCGGCCGCTCTCTCATGAGGGCTGGCGTCCCCCTCCTCCTGTGCTGGATCTTGCTGGAGTGGGTTGTCTTTGGCGCTATCCGGTGTCTAATTGTCTCCGGTGCCGGAATCCTCATTCTTGCTATGGCGGGATTAGAGCAGTGCCGCTGACGCCGGCGCTTGGGCTGTTTCCTGGAGGGGTCATCCTCCGCTATTCCTTCGCCGTTCCCATCCTTTGGGATATCCACCATGTATATGTCGTATGAAGAGGTGGCTTTCCAGTGCCCGGTGGGCGCTGGTTCTTGGTCGTCTCCGGCATCGTAGTCCATACCGTCGATGTCCTCAGAGTCGTAATCTAGCATGTCGGTTAGATCGTCGACAGTGGCTACCAAGTGGGTGGTGGTGGGCTCTGAATTTCTTCATCGTCCGCATCCCAACCGTCCTGGCCGCAGTCCGGCCAGGCCTCTCCTGATAACGAGAAGTACTTTAGCGAACTCAAGATGTCGCCAAAAGGTGAGTGTTGAAAGATGTCCGCCGCGGTGGACTCCATGATCGGCGCCCAATCGGATTCGACTGGAGGGGGCGCGGGAGGTCCAGAGTCCGGCAAGGAGTCCGGCACCTCGGAGTCACAAGCTTCATGGGGGACAAGATCGGTGTTCGGCTCTATCGCCGTAGAGGTTGCAGCCCCCGAGGCGGTGTCTAGCCATCCATCCTTGGTCTGCGCGGCCGGCTCCGAGTCGAAGATCGGAGCGGGTTCGAGTGCGGCCTCCAGGGTACTGTCCGGCTGCAGAGCTAAATCATGCCCATCGTGACAGTACGACACGCTCGGCTGTGGCTCGAATCCGTCGAGGATCAAGTCCCCGCGGATGTCGGCCGTGAAGTTCCAACTTCCAAATTTGACCTGACGGCCAGGGGCGTAGCCTTCGATCTGCTCCAGCTGGCCAAGCGAATTGGCCCGCAGTGCGAAGCCGCCGAATACGAAAATCTGTCCGGGGAGGAAGATCTCACCCTGGACTGTATCATCGTTGATGATCGAAGAAGCCATTGAGCCTATCGGTGACGACACAGAGGAACTCTCAATGAAAGCACCAATGTCGGTGTCAAAACCGGCGGATCTCGGGTAAGGGGTCCCGAACTGTGCGTCTAGGCGGATGGTAACAGGAGACGAGGGACACAATGTTTTTACCCAAGTTCGGGCCCTCTCAATGGAGGTAAAACCCTACGTCCTGCTTGATTAATATTGATGATGTGGGTTACAAGAGTAGATCTACCACGAGATCAAGGAGGCTAAACCCTAGAAGCTAGCCTATGGTATGATTGTTGTTTGTCCTATGGACTAAGGCCATCAGGTTTATATAGACATCGGAGAGGGCTAGGGTTACACAGAGTCGGTTACAAAGGTAGGAGATCTACATGTCCGTATCGCCAAGCTTGCCTTCCACGCCAAGGAAAGTCCCATCCGGACACGGGACGAAGTCTTCAATCTTGTATCTTCATAGTCTTCGAGTCCGGCCGATGATGATAGTTCGGCTATCCGGACACCCCCTAGTCCGGAACTCCCTCACCTCCCCTCGTCCTAGATGGAACGATCTTGCCTTTAGTATCCTTCAGATTCTTAATAATGATAAATAGATAATAATCCCAAGTAACTCAAGAAATATAGATATGCTCCCCGGCAACGGCGCCAGAAAAAGGTCTTGATAACCCACAAGTATAGGGGATCGCAACAGTTTTTGAGGGTAGAGTATTCCACCCAAATTTATAGATTCGACACAAGGGGAGCCAAAGAATATTTGTAAGTATTAGCAGTTGAGTTGTCAATTCAACCACACCTGGAGTTTAAGTATTTGTAGCAAAGTGATCAATAGCACAGTAATATGATAGTTTGATGGTAGCAGTAACCGTAGTAATGATTTTGTAGCAGTTGTAATAGTACCAATAGCAATAGTAACTTAGCAAGAACAATTAGTGGAAAACTTGTAGGCAGTGCATTCGTTGGATGATATTCATCATATAACAGTCATAACCTAGGGAGACACAGAACTATCTCCAGTTTATAAATATAATGTAGGCATGTATTCCGTAAATAGTCATACATGCTTATGTAAAATAACTTGCATGGCATCTTTTGTCCTACCCTCCCGTGGCAGCGGGATCTGGTAACCCACAAGTATAGGGGATAGTTTGTAGCCTTTTCGATAAATAAGAGTGTCAAACCCAGTGAGGAGCTAAAGGTAGAACGGATATTCCTCAAGTTCTATCAACCACCGATACAACTCTACGCACACTTGACGTTTGCTTTACCTAGAAAAAGAATAAAACTAGAAGTACTTAGTAGATGAGGATAGGTTTGCAAGATAATAAAAAATGTGAAAATAAAAGTTAGGTGTTTTTTTAATAAAAGTACAATTTAATAAAGCGAATGTGGAGAAGTGGTGATAGGATTTGCGGAATTGTCCCTAGACAATCAATAACTAGACTGGTAATCATTCTTGCAATTTTAAATGAGGGAGACGCATGATCTAACATACTTTCCTTACTTGGATCATATGCACTAATGATTGGAACTCTAGCAAGCATCCTCAACTACCAAAGATCATTAAGGTAAAACCCAATCATAGCATGAAGTATCAAGTCCTCTTTACTCCCATACGCCATAACCCACAAACTCGGGTCCGTGCTTTTGTCACTCACGCCACCCACCATAAGAGAACCATGGACATATTGCAACACCCTAAAATATGGACCCCTCACGTTTGCGCGAGACAGAGGGCACCGTAGGATAGCACCATAATAAAATATACACTCATACCATCCAAGATCTCGATTAACCCATAGGACAAAATAGATCTACTCAAACATCATAGGAAGGCAACATAATATTGGATAATAATATGAAGCATAAAGCACCATGTTCCAGTAGAGGGTACAGTGGGTTGCGGGAGAGTGGACCGCTAGAAATAGATGGGGGAAGGTGATGGAGTTGTCGGTGAAGATGACGGAGTTGTTGGAGTAGACCTCCATCACACGATATTGCCCCGGCGGCGTTCGAGTGCCACCTGGAGAGAGGGGAGAGAGAGAGCCCCCTCCTTCTTCTTCTTTGCTACCTCTTGAGCATGCATTGGTTTTAACTTGAAGAGGAAAGGGTGATGCAGCAAAGTAGCGTAAGTATTTCCCTCAGTGTTAAGAACCAAGGTATCAATCCAGTAAGAGACGATACACAAGTCACCTAGTACCTGCACAAACAATCAAGAACCTTGCAACCAATGCGATAAAGGGGTTGTCAATCCCTTCACGGTCACTCACAAAAGTGAGATCTAATAAATATAGTAAAGAAAATATTTTAGGTATTTTTATTGTATAGATTAGAAAGTAAAGATTGCCAAATAGTAAACAAGGTGCGATGTAATTAAAAGAGATGTAATATGATAGAAAGAGACCCGTGGGCCATAGGTTTCACTAGTGGCTTCTCTCAAGATAGCATGTATTACGGTGGCTGAACAAATCATTGCCGAGCCATTGATAGAAGAGCGCATAATTATGAAGACATCTAGAGCAATTGATCATGAACATAGGCATCATGTCCGTGTCAAGTAGACTGAAACGATTCTGCATCTACAACTATTACTCCACAATCGACCGCTATCCAGCATGCATCTAGAGTATTAAGTTCATAAGAATGGAGTAACGCATTAAACAAGATGACATGATGTAGAGGGATAAACTCAAGCTATATGATATAAACCCCATCTTTTCATCCTCGATGGCAACAATACAATACGTGCCTTGCTGCCCCTACTGTCACTGGGAAAGGACACCGCAAGATTGGACCCAAAGCTAAGCACTTCTCCCATTGCAAGAAAGATCAATCTAGTAGGCCAAACTAAACCGATAATTCGAAGAGACTTGCAAAGATATCAAATCATGCATATAAGATTTCAGAGAAGAACCAAATAATATTCATAGATAATCAAGTTCATAAAATCCACAATTATCGAATCTCAGCAAACACACCGCAGAAGAGCATTACATCGGATAGATCTCTAAGAACATCAAGGAGAACTTTGTATTGAGAATCAAAGAGAGAAAATAAGCCATCTAGCAAATAACTATGGACCCCAAGGTCTATGGTAAACTACTCACGCTTCATCGGAGAGGCAATGGTGTTGATGTAGAAGCCCTCCGTGATCGATGGCCCCTCTGGCAGATCGCCGAAAAAGGCCCCAAGATGGGATCTCATGGGTACAGAATGTTGCAGTGATGGAAAAGTGGTTTCATGCCCCCCCCCCCCGATGTTTCTAGGGTATAAGAGTATATATAGGCGAAAGAAGTACATCGGTGGAGCTACGAGGGGCCGACGAGGGTGGGGCCCATGCTTACCCCCCTGGGCGCGGCATCCTGCCTCATGGCTTCCTCGTAGAGTCCCAGACTTCAACTCCAAGTCTTCTGGATTGCTTTTGGTCCAAGAAAGATCCTTGTGAAGGTTTCATTCTGTTTGGACTCCGATTGATATTCCTTCTTTGTAAAACACTAAAATAGGCAAAAAAAAAAACTGGCACTGGGCCTCCGGCTAATAGGTTAGTCCCAAAAATAATATAAAAGATCATATTAAAGCCCATTAAACATCCAAAATATATAATGTAATAGCATGGAATATAAAAAAATTATAGATACGTTGGAGACGTATCAAGCATCCCCAAGCTTAATTCCTGCTCGTCCTCGAGTAGGTAAACGATAAAAACAGAATTTTTGATTCGGAATTCTACCTAGCATATTTATCAATGTAATTTTCTTTATTGTGGCATGAATGTTTAGATCCGAAAGATTCAAGGAAAAAGTCTAATATTGACATAAGAATAATAATACTTCAAGCAAACTAACAAAGTAATCATGTCTTCTCAAAATAACATGGCCAAAGAAAGTTATCCCTACAAATCTCATAGTATGGCTATGCTCTATCTTCATCACACAAAGTATTTAATCATGCACAACCCCGGTTTCAGCCAAGCAATTGTTTCATACTTTAGTATTTCTAAACTTTTTTAATCTTCACGCAATACATGAGCGTGAGCCATGGAAATGGCACTATAGGTGGAATAGAATGGTGGTTGTGGACAAGACAAAAAGGAGAAGATAGTCTCACATCAACTAGGCGTATCAACGGGCTATGGAGATGCCCATCAATAGATATCAATGTGAGTGAGTAGGGATTGGCATGCAACGGATGCACTAGAGCTATAAGTTTATGAAAGCTCAAAAAAAGAAACTAAGTGGGTGTGCATCCAACTTGCTTGATCACGAAGACCTAGGGCACTTTTGAGGAAGCCCATCATTGGAATATACAAGCCAAGTTCTATAATGAAAAATTCCCACTAGTATATGAAAGTGACAACATGGGAGACTCTCTATCATGAAGATCATGGTGCTACTTTGAAGCACAAGTGTGGTAAAAGGATAGTAGCATTGCCCCTTCTGTCTTTTTCTCTCATTTTTTTATTTGGGCCTTTGCTCCCTTTTTTTATGGCCTCTTTTTTTTAGTCTAGAGTCTCATCCCGACTTCTGGAGGAATCATAGTCTCCATCATCCTTTCCTCACATGGGACAATGCGCTAATAATGAAGATCATCACACTTTTATTTACTTACAGCTCAAGAATTACAACTCAATACTTAGAACAAAATCTGACTCTATATAAATGCCTCTGGCGGTGTACCAGGATGTGCAGTGATTCAAGAGTGACATGTATGAAATATTATGAACGGTGGCTTTGCCACAAATACGATGTCAACTACATGATTATGCAAGGCAATATGACAATGATGGAGCATGTCATAATAAACAGAACGGTGGAAAGTTGCATGGCAACATTTCTTGGAATGGCTATGGAAATGCCATAATTGGTAGGTATGGTGACTGTTTTGAGGAAGGTATATGGTGAGTGTATGGTACCTGCGGGAGTTGCACAGTACTAGAGAGGATAGGAATGGTGGAAGGGCGAGAGTGCGTATAATCCATGGACTCAACATTAGTCATAAAGCACTCACGTACTTATTGCAAAAATCTACAAGTAATCAAAACAAAGTATTACACAGATGCTCCTAGGGGAAGGGTTGGTAGGAGTTAACCATCGCGCGATCCTGACCTCCACACATAAGTAAGGCAATCAATAAATAAATCATGCTGCAACTTCATCACATAACGGTTCACCATACGTGCATGCTATGGGAATAACAAACTTTAACAAAAGTATCTCTCAAATTCACAACTACTCAACTAGCTTGACTCTAATATCACCATCTTCATATCTCAAAACAATCATAAAGAATCAATCCTCTCATAGTACTCAACGCACTTTATATGAAAGTTTTTATTATACCCATCTTGGATGCCCATCATATTAGGACTAATTTTTATAACCAAAGCAAATTACCACGCTGTTGTAAAAGACTTTCAAAATAATATAAGTGAATCATCAGATATCAATAATCTCAATAAAATAAAACCACCACCGTGCTCTAAAAAGATATAAGTGAAGCACTAGAGCAATATTGTCTTGCTCAAAAGATATAAGTGAAGCACATAGAGTAATCTAATAAATTCTGATTCATGCGTGTCTCTCCCAAAAGGTGTGTACAGAAAGTATGATTGTGTTAAACTAAAAATCAAATACTCAAATAATACAAGACACTCCAAGCAAAACACATATCATGTGGTGAATAAAAATATAGCCTCAAGTAAAGTTATCGATAGACGAAGATGAAAGAAGGAATGCCTTCCGGGGCATCCCCAAGCTTAGGCTTTTGGTTGTCCTTGAATTATCTTGGGGTTACATGGGCATCCCCAAGCTTAGTCTCTTGCCACTCCTTATTCCACCATCAAATCTTTACTCAAAGACTTGAAAACTTCACAACACAAAACTCCAACCGAAAATCTCATGAGCTCCGTTATTATAAGAAAATAAACCACCACTTTAAGGTACTGTAATGAACTCATTATTTATTTAAATTGGTGTTAAACCTATTGTATTCCAACTTATCTATGGTTCATACCCCCCGATACTACTCATAGATTCATCAAAATAAGCAAACAACACACGAAAAACAAAATCTGTCTAAAACAGAACAGTTTGTAGCAATTTGTAACTTTCGAATACTTCTGTAACTCTAAAAATTCTGTAATAAACTGGTGGACGTGAGGAATTTGTCTATTAATCATCTGCAAAAAGAATCAACCTAAACTCACTCTCCAGTAAAGTTACAGCTATTCTCGTGAGCGCAAAAGTTTCTGTTTTTTACAGCAAGATCGCAAAGATTTCACCCAAGTCTTCCCAAAGGTTCTACTTGGCACAAACACTAATTAAAACATAAAACCATATCTAAACAGAATATATATGAATTATTTATCACTAAACAGGAGCAAAAAGCAAAGAACAAAAATAAAATTGGGTTGCCTCCTAACAAGCGCTATCGTTTAACGCCCCTAGCTAGGCATAGATAATTTCAATGATGCTCACATGAAAGACAGGAATTGAAGCGCAAGGAGAGCATCATAAAACATGTCAAAAACACATCTAAGTCTAACAAACTTCCTATGCATAGGAATTTTATAAGCAAACAAATTATCAAGGCAAGCAAAAACTTGCATATGCATGGAAGAAGGAAGAAACAATAGCAATCTCAACATAACGAGAGGTAATTTAGTAACAAGAAAATTCCTACAACTATATTTTCCTCTCTCATAATAGTTACATGTAGGATCATAAGCAAATTCAACAATATAGCTATCACATAACATATTCTCAACACGATCCTCATGCATGCGAAGTTGACAGTCTTCCAAAATAGTGGGATTAACATTAACTAATGTCATGACCTCTCCAAACCCACTTTTATCAAAAATTGCATAAGATTGAATATTCTCCAAATACGTGGGATCTGAAGTTGACACACTTCCAAACCCACTTTCAATATTATTGCAAGCATTATTATCAATCTCATATTCGTCATGGGGATTAAATAAATTTTCAAGATCATAACAAGAATCACCCCAATCATGATCATTGCAACAAGTACTAGACATGGCAAAACTGGCATCCCCAAGCTTAGGGTTTTGCATATCATTAACACATTTGACATTAATGTAATCTATAATAATATAATTTCCATCATGCTTTTTATTCAAAGATCTATTGTGAATCACGTCATAAAGCACTTCATCACAATTTTTAGATTCACGAATTTCAAGCAAAACCTCATAAAGATAATCTAGTGCACTCAACTCACTAGCAATAGGTTCATCATAATTGGATCTCTTAAAAAGATTAGCAAGGGGATGAGGATCCATAAACTTTTAGCAAGCAAAGATGTAAGCAAAAAGAAGGCACATGGGGTTACAAGCAAACATAAGGTCGAACGGAAGAAGGGCGAACAAAAGGCAAAGGTTTTTGAAAATCGTTTTAGAAGTGGGGGAGAGGAAAACAAGAGGCGAATGGCAGATAATGTAATGCGAGGGAGAAGAGTTTATGATGGGTAATTGGTATGTCTTGACTTGGTGTAGATCTCCCCGACAACGGCGCCAAAAATCCTTCTTGCTACCTCTTGAGCATGCGTTGGTTTTCCCTTGAAGAGGAAAGGGTGATGCAGAAAAGTAGCATAAGTATTTCCCTCAATTTTGAGAACCAAGGTATCAATCCAGTAGGAGACGACACACAAGTCACCTAGTACTTGCACAAACAATCAAGAACCTTGCAACCAACGCGATAAAGGGGTTGTCAATCCCTTCACGGTCACTTGCAAAAGTGAGATCTAATAAAGATACTAAAGTAAATATTTTTGGTATTTTTGTTGTATAGATTGGAAAGTAAAGATTGCAAAATAGTAAACGAGATGCGATGTAAATAAAAGAGATGTAATATGATAGAAAAGAGAACCGGGGGCCGTAGGTTTCACTAGTGGCTTCTCTCAAGATAGCATGTATTACGGTGGGTGAACAAATTACTGTCGAGCAATTGATAGAAGAGCGCATAATTATGAAGACATCTAAAGCAATGATCATGAACATAGGCATCACGCCGTGTCAAATAGACCGAAATGATTCTGCATCTACTACTATTACTCCGCACATCAAGCGCTATCCAGCATGCATCTAGAGTATTAAGTTCATAAGAATGAAGTAACGTATTAAGCAAGATGACATGATGTAGAGGGATAAACTCAAGCTATATGATATAAACCCCATCTTTTTATCCTTGATGGCAACAATACAATAGGTGCCTTGCTGCCCCTACTGTCACTAGGAAAGGACACCGCAAGATCGAACCCAAAGCTAAGCACTTCTCCCATTGCAAGAAAGATCAATCTAGTAGGCCAAACTAAACCGATAATTCGAGCATACTTGCAAAGATATCAAATCATGCGTATAAGATTTCAGAGAAGAACCAAATAATATTCATACATAATCAAGTTCACAAATCCACAATTCATCGGATCTTGGCAAACACACCGCAAAAGAGTATTACATCAAATAGATCTCCAAGAACATCGAGGAGAACTTTTATTGAGAATCAAAGAGAGAAAAGAAGCCATCTAGCTAATAACTATGGACCCAAAGGTCTATGGTAAACTACTCACGCTTCATCGGAGAGGCAATGGTATTGATGTAGAAGCCCTCCGTGATCGATTCCCCCTCCGGCAGATCGCCAGAAAAGGCCCGAAGATGGGATCTCGCGGGTACAGAATGTTGCGGCGGTGGAAAAGTGGTTTTGTGGCTCCCCTGATGTTTCTAGGGTATAAGAGTGTAGCGAGCAAACCACAAACAGTCTGATCTCTGTGCTCAGTGTCATCCCTGGATTAGTAATGCTGACACCACACAGTACTTGGAGGATTTATAACAGAGTAGCAATCACACACTTATTACATCGAATGTCTCAAAAGAGAACTTATGGAAATAAATATGGCTTAAGGCCATCTAAAAACGATAACAGCGGAAGTCTTGGAAGATAAGCGAGTCCATCAACTCCAACGGCATCACTGAGTATAGAACCATGACCTAAAGGCATCTTACTCGTCGTCTGAAAAGTCTGCAACATGAAACATTGCAGCCCGAAAACGGGTCAGCACATGGAATATGCTGGCAATGTAACACATAGAGAATAACAATGGATTAAGCTATACTACATGCATATTTGGCTGGTGGAAAAACTCTATGGTTATAGTTTTGCATAAAGCCAATTTTTCCCTACTGCAAAGGAATAAATTCATTTAACTATCATGGTGGTTGTTAAACATTGAGAATGGTTGATAGCATTCTCAACCCCAATTAAAAGTACTCATTAAAACCCAACAATATTAAATTAGAGTAACATGATGAGATTCACATGATATCCAAGTTCTAGATACTCAAGATGTCCATAACCGGGGACACGGCTAATCATGATTAGTTTGTACACTCTGCAGAGGTTTGCACACTTTTCCCCACAAGACTCGATCGCCTCCGTTTGATTCCTCGCACTACATGTTGTTTGAGAAACGGATAACCGAGACATAGTCTTTCGGAAGCACTAGCACCTTACATGTGGTTAGCCTGGTACACCTACTTTCCCCTACAACTGCTAGTCTACCCGTAAGAGTTCGCACAACTTAGTCAACTATGCTAGAGCCCATAATGGCTTGTGGCTGCACAAGTAAGTTTCTAGTTTGAATAATCTCATGATCCCTTTGAGCCTGGGTGGCGGTCCGAAGAAATACAGGCAAGTCCTGCTAGAAAACAGGTGCCTCAATCCACCCAGATGTGTGTTTAAGTTGCCACCTTACATAAACCATTAATTAACAATCTCACATGTGTCATGGATACACTCACCCAATCCACGTCTACTAGCATAGCATGGCATAATAAGCAAAGATAGAAGTAACTCCCAAAGTTTTGATAATAAAACAGGTAATAGGTACTACCTCATCTACTTCCCATCCCACAATTTAATTAGACCCTAATCATGCAACGTTTGAGGATAGATCTAATGCATAAAAACTCGGTAGTAGGGAGGTATGATCAAGTGTTACTTGCCTTGCTGATGATCCGCGAAACCTAGAGACTCGAAGTAACAGGCAGCGCACTCCGGGTATTCTATCGCAGACAAACAAACAAGCATACAATAAGTACTCATCTAATGCACAGGTAAAACTCGAATAAAAGATCTAACCAGAATGTTCAACTTAAGAACTCCGGTTTGCAAAAAGAATCAAATCAAATAAAGCAACGAAAGTCAAACGGCGAAAGAAAACAGCTTCGTTTTACTAATCTGGATCTAAGTCAAATTTTACAGAAGCAAAAACTTGTTTAAGTTGATTATTCAGAAAGAGGGTTTCGAGACGAAACTCCAGGCGCTTGAATCGCCTGATTCCGATAAACGAGCAAAAAGTTATACTAAATCAAAAATCGGATCACGAATCGCGATCAGAAAAATCGCGGATTAAATCCGAGAAAAAGAAAAACGACGAACGGGTCAACGAACGAACGTTCGTTAACTAAACTAATCTGCCGGACACGTTCGTTAAAACGAACGAACGAGCGAACGCTCGCTATTTAAACTAAACCGAAAATAAAACCGATCTAACGAAAAACCAAAAAAAGAAAAAAAACCGAAGAAAAACCCGCTCGATTTTTTATATAAAAAAACCGGTGACACACGGATCGAGGCGGCGGCGAACCTCGGGCGGTGGGTCGGCGAGGCGGCGGCGGCGGCTCCGGCGAAGTCCGGCGACTCCGGCGGCGGCGGCGGCTGGCGGTGGCGGCGGCGGCTAGCTAGGGTTAGGGTTTGGCGCGGGTGTGGGCCGGCGGCGGCTGGCGGGCTGGCGGGGCGGGGCGGCTGGGCCTGGGGGGGCGCCGGGGTGGCGCTATATATAGTGCCCCCCGAGCGGAGTCCCGCTCGGGCACGGCCCGTAGGTCGGTTGCGTTTTTTTAAATAATTCCGCGCAGAAGAAAAATAAAAAGAAATACTAAACGGGCTCCAAAAATCCCGAAATAAATTTTCCCCGGCTTCTAAAATCAAGCCGGACAAGATGAAAATTTATTTGGGGCCTAAATGCAATTTTGAAAAATGTGCATTTTTCCTAAATCCAAATAAAAGGCGAAAAACTCCAAAATAAATCTTATTTGATTTTTTTATTAAATCTTCATTATTTCTTTATTTTGGGAAAGTCATTTTATTCCCTCTCTGAAATTTTGGTAGTAGAAATAGTTGAAGATAAAATAAATAAAATCAAATGATCCTATTTTCAAAATTTGAGAAAAACTCAAATAAGAAAATAATGAAATCCCCAACTCTCTCCGTGGGTCCTTGAGTTGCGTAGAATTTCTAGGATCGAGCCAACAATGCAACAAAATATGATATGCAATGATGATCTATGTATAACATTCCAAATTGAAAATTTGGGATGTTACAAACCTACCCCCCTTAAGATGAATCTCGCCCTCGAGATTCGGGTTGGCTAGCAAATAGGTGAGGGTGGTCCTTGAGCAGATCTTCCTCTCGCTCCCAGGTGGCTTCCTCCTCGGTGTGGTGGCTCCACTGTACTTTGCAAAATTTGATAACCTTACTGCGGGTAACTCGGCTGGCATAATCCAGAATCTTAACTGGTTTCTCTTCATAGGTCAAATCTTCTTTCAACTGAATCGCTTCCAGTGGAACAGTATCTCTCAGTGGTATATCAGCCATCTCTGCGTGGCACTTCTTCAACTTTGAAACATGGAACACATCGTGAACTCCTGACAATCCCTCAGGTAATTCCAACTTGTACGCTACTTCTCCCATGCGTTCCAGAACTTTGTATGGCCCCACAAAACGTGGCACTAGCTTTCCTTTAACTCCAAAACGCTTAACTCCTCGAAGTGGAGATACTCGAAGATAAACTCTGTCTCCGACTTCGTATTCTGTCCCCTTGCGTTTTGAATCTGCATAGCTCTTCCGTCTTGACTGAGCTACCTTGAGCCTGTCGCGGATCAACTTTACTTTCTGTTCAGACTCCTTAATCAAATCCGGTCCAAACAACTGGCGGTCTCCAACCTCATCCCACAACAATGGGGTTGTGCACCTCCTTCCGTACAAGGCTTCGAAAGGGGCCATCTTCAAACTGGATTGATAACTGTTGCTGTAAGAAAACTCCGCATATGGCAAGTTGTCATCCCAACTTGATCCATAATCCAAAACACAAGCTCTAAGCATATCCTCCAAAATCTGATTGACTCTCTCGGTCTGTCCATCTGTCTGTGGATGGAAAGTTGTGCTAAACTCCAGCCTGGTTCTCAATGTTTCGTGCAACTATTTCCAGAACTTTGAGGTGAATTGGGTTCCTCTATCTGATACGATACTCCTCGGAACTCCATGCAAACATACAATCCTTGTCATGTACTCCCTCCGTCCCAAAATTCTTGTCTTAGTTTTGTCTAGATACAGATGTATCTAATACTAAAATGTAATTAGATACATTCGTATTTGGACAAATCTAAGACAAAATTTTTGGGACAGAGGGAGTATATCTTAGCCAATTTGGCACTGCTGTAGGTAGTCTTTACTGGGATGAAATGAGCTACCTTCGTCAAACGATCGACTACAACCCAAATCGAGTCATAGCCTGAACGAGTCCTGGGCAATCCTGTGATGAAATCCATGCCTAGTTTGTCCCACTTCCATTCGGGTATAGGCAATGGCTGTAACAATCCAGCTGGCTTCTGATGTTCTGCCTTCACCCTCTGACATACATCACAAACTGCTACATACTCTGCAATATCCTTCTTCATTCCGGTCCACCAGAAAGTTTCCTTCAAATCCAAATACATCTTGGTATTTCCAGGGTGAATCGAATATGGCGAATCATGTGCCTCTTGCAGAATCAACTTCCTGATCTCCGGGTCATTGGGCACATAAACACGGTCCTCAAATCATAGGGTATCGTACTCATCCTCACGAAATCCCTTAGCCTTCCCTTCGCTCATTTTCTCCTTTATAGAGGCAACTTCCTTATCTGTCTTTTGAGCTTCTCTGATTTTATCCATCAATGTAGACTGAATCTCCATTGTTGCTACATAGCCCCTCGGAACTATTTCCAAACATAGCTCATGAAGATCCTCGGCTAACTCCTTGGGTATTTCTCCCGTAATTAGTGTATTGATGTGGCTCTTGCGGCTCAACGCGTCTGCTACACGTTAGCCTTCCCGGGGTTATAATGCAATCTCATATCACAATCCTTAATAAGCTCCAACCATCTCCTCTGCCTGAGATTTAACTCCTTCTGCGTGAAGATGTACTTCAAACTCTTGTGATCCGTGTACACCTCATAATGATTTCCAATGAGAAAATGTCTCCACGTTTTCAGTGCATGCACTACGGCTGCTAACTCCAAATCATGAGTAGCATAATTCAACTCATGAGGCTTAAGTTGTCGTGAAGCATACGAAACAACTCTTCCCTCCTGCATAAGCACTTCTCCAAGTCCTCGACGTGAAGCGTCGCAATACACTTCATAATCCTTGGTTTGATCTGGCAGAATCAATACTGGTGAGGTAACCAAACGTTTCTTCAACTCTTGGTTTGATCTTCATTATTTCTTTATTTTGGGAAAGTCATTTTATTCCCTCTCTGAAATTTTGGTAGTAGAATAATTGAAGATAAAATAAATAAAATCAAATGATCCTATTTTCAAAATTTGAGAAAAACTCAAATAAGAAAATAACGAAATCCCCAACTCTCTCCATGGGTCCTTGAGTTGCGTAGAATTTCTAGGATCGAGCCAACAATGCAACAAAATATGATATGCAATGATGATCTATGTATAACATTCCAAATTGAAAATTTGGGATGTTACAAAGAGTATATATAGGCGAAAGAAGTACGTCAGTGGAGCTACGAGGGGCCCACAAGGGTGGGGGCGCGCCCACCCCCCTGGGCGGACCCTCCCGCCTCTTAGCTTCCTCGTAGAGTCCCACACTTCAACTCCAAGTCTTCTGGATTGCTTTTGGTCCAAGAAAGATCCTCGCAAAGGTTTCATTCCGTTTGGACTCCGTTTGATATTCCTTTCCTGTAAAACACTAAAGGAGGCAAAAAACAGAAACTGGCACTGGGCCTCCGGTTAATAGGTTAGTACCAAAAATAATATAAAAGAGCATATTAAAGCCCATTGAACATCCAAAACAGATAATATAATAGCATGGAACAATCAAAAATTATAGATACGTTGGAGACATATGATTCTTCCTTGGCCTCCCCCCTAGATGGGAGGAGGGTTCCCCCTCTGGTCCATGACCTCCATAGCGGCGGACGGGCGAGAGCCCCTCCTAGATTGAATATGTCTCTCTGTTCTCTTCTATTTTGTGTTCCTGTTTTCTGGCCCTTCAACGTTTCTTAAATTCCTGGAGATCCATAACTCCGATTGCGCTGAAATTTTTACATGATTTTTTCCATAAACTTTCTTTCTTGCGCCCAAGGAAGGGCTGTAATGTAAGGCGGAAACCCTAGGACCGATCTTTCACGATTTGGAGGGGATCCCATGAAGAACACAATGAACACACGGAGGAAAACACAAGGTGGAACACCCAAATGCATGAGAACAATCACACATGTGCTAGATCCATGAACACAAAGGGTGATACAAGATTCAAATGCAACAACAGACGATACAAGAGGCGGTAGTTCTTCCCGATTCAGAGACAGGGTCTTGAATCCATGAGGGGATCTTCTCCTAGATGGAGGGCTTGAATCCACTTGGGGGATCTTATCCTAGATGGAGAACTTGGCCTCTAGTGGAGTATGTGTCAAGTGGATGAGCAAAGATCTATCTCTCATATGAGATAAGACAATGCTAAGCCTAAAACGTGAGGAGAGGGAGTATATATAGTCTAGGGGGGCAAAGGGATACATGGACTTCGGTCCTTTACACTGTGCGCAGACAGGGGGAGCCGGATGTCCGGGCTTCCCCGAGGTGCCGGATGTCCGGGCGCGGGGGCCGGATGTCCGGGCTAGCGAGGGTCAGTTTCTATGCTCTCTGGATAGGGTGTGTCTGGATTTCCGGGCTTGCGGGGGCCAGTTTTCCCAAGTGTTTTGCTGAACACATGCTTTGTTAGCTAGAAAATAGCATAAAAACCTAGGATAGCTCAATAATGATCTTTAGCTAGCTTAGCTAGTTCATTTATGACATAATTAGCTCACTTAGGTAAAAAATGGCATAACAACCTAGGATAGCTCAATAATGATCTATAATTAGCTTAGCTACTTCATTTATGACATAATTAGCGCACTTAGGTAAAAAATGGCAGAATAACCTTGGTTTAGCTCCAAACTATCATATAATTAGTTTATTCTCATCCAAAATGACAAAATAACCTTACCAAGCTCCAAAATGACCGATTTTAACAAGGATAGCTCTAAAATGGCCTACACTTACCATTTTGTCGTCCAAAATGAATAAATATGCTTAGTTAGCTCAAAAATGGCATAACTGCGTAGGTTAGCTCCAAAATGACATATTTACCTAGCTTAGCTCTAAAATAACCTACACACTTAGCATTTTTACCTACCTTAGCTAAAAACTGGCATTTTTACCTACCTTAGCATTCTTTTTATTTTTCTTCTTCTTCTTCTTCTTCTTCGTCTTCTTCTTCTTCTTCTTCTAACTTTCATCTTTCCTAATTTGCAGATTTGCTTGAGATGAGGAAGCTAGCATTGATGGAAACTTGTTGCAAACTTTTACTTGTACTTGTGCTTAGTTTTTATTTATGGAAACTTGTTGGATATGTTGTTGGAAACTTGTTGGATATGTTGTTGCAAACTTGTATGGAAATGTTGTTGGAAACTTGTATATATATGTTCATGTTGTTGGAAACATGTATATGTTGTTTGAAACTTATTGTTGATATGATTGTTGGAATTATTTTGAAATGTGTGTGTGTGTGTGTGTGTTGTGTGTGTGTGTATATATATATATATTTTTGAAATTCTGTCAAATTGAATGAATTTAGGAAAAACAGGAAAAACAGGGGCTATATAGCCACTTTACCGTCTGCTAGCTGACGGCAAAGGTCTTTGCCGTCAGCTAGCAGATGACAAAGCTGACACGTGGCAGCTACCTATGCAACCTGGGGTGTGGGGAGCTGGCCTATTTGGCAGATTTTCCATCAGCCAGCAGACGACAAAGTCTTTGCATCTTTGCCATCTGCTGGCTGACAGCAACGATGCAAAGGCCTTTGCCGTCTGCTGGCTGACGGCAAAGCACACCGTTAACCACTTAATGGACCTGAGCTACCACGTGTGCCGTCCAGGCTCTTTGCCGTTTGTCAATAGACGACAAAGCCCATTGCAGCTTTGCCGTCAGCCAGCAGACGGCAAAGAGGCCTTTTCCATAGACTATTCAGTCGGACCTATTGCGGTCTACTTGCTCTGACGGCAAAGGTCTTTGCCGTCAGCCATCCATGCCTTTGCCGTCAGCCATAGCTGACGGCAAAAGTGCCTGATTCCTGTAGTGAAATTAATACTCTAGCATTGCTATCATTGGCCAGGTCAGATAAATAGGAAAGGACATTGACACAACAAACGTTTGGGCAAACAGACCACACCAGCCTACACCAGATTAACACAATATGGCACAACTATTATCAGCCAGGTAAGGCAATATGAAAGCAGCATTGACACAATGAATTATTTGGCAACCAAAACAACACTACAATTTAGTAATGTGCATGATATGACATAGTACACTCATGCAGCTCAGTATGCAAAACTACCAGGCATTTTTCCTTATAAAAATCAACATGGTCGCCTTTAATTATACATTTTGCTACAAGTAATTTAAGATCAGATAAAGGTTGGATTCACGCCGATTAACAAAATACATGCTGATGTAAAAATATAGTGATATACAATAGGTACTTACATCAGCATTGGAGCACAGAGAATTCCCGCAAGATACTTTCCTTGAACACGATCCCAGTTTAGAAAGTCTTCTATCCCTTAAGCTTATTTTCTAAGATAGATGGGGGAGAAACATGTAGAAAATATGATCTGAATGCTACAAAATTTCATGATGTGAGGATACGCACACACATTTTAGAATGGAGTTGGCATATTTTTGCTGGACTGGAGCGGACTAGTTCGTTGGCCACTTGAATCTGCTTATTATCAGTTGGAGTTGGGTTTCTCTATGCTGGAGCAGTATCTATGAACACTAGAGTTGGTTTAGTACATTTGGATATTTTGCAAAGACCTTTTTTGTAACCCTTCAGATTCTAACATAGCCTTCTACCCCTTGCATGCCTGATATAGAAGAATGGTGCTCAGTTATAAAACATGCTACGGTAGAGAGATGGAATAGTGAAAGTGCAAAAAATCCCGGGTTGTTTTGGTAATTCATAACAACATATAGCTCATTGAACTAATATCCATTCAAGTTTAATATTTCAGAAAGTTCAATGAATGGCATGGCATGGACTAGAGATGTGGACCCCTCAAAATGCTAAGGACACATGTTGGCAAAAGCTCAAGACTCTTAATTTATATTTTAGTGATCCAAGATCACATTGAGTCCATAAGAAAGCCAATACTATTAAAAGGGGATCAGGTGTTGCTTAATGGTCTAATTTCTCAAAATGCTTAGTGATATTGCTCAAAAGCCCTCAACCACTTTCCCATTTCCAAATATGTCCAAAACCCAAATTCAAACTCGGCCCCACCGAAAACTACTATCCGGCGCCACCGAGTTCACTTGACATAGCCACTGCCAGAAACCCTAGACAATTCGGTCAAACCGATACGGATCTTGGTCTCACCGAGATGGCCTTGCAAACTCTCTATGGCCTGTTGCAACTATTTCGGTCTCACCAAAATGTGCAATCGGTCCCACCAAGTTAGCGTGACATCCTCTCTATTTCCTTATTACTTCATTTCGGTTCAACCGAGTTGATGCAATCGGTGCCAGTGAGTGGATGTTTGCCCTAGCCCTAGCACATCGGTCCCACCGAGTTGTTCCAGTCGGTCCCACCGAGATTCCTAATGTTCACATTTTGAGCTAAATCGGTTTCACCAAGTTCTTCTACTCGGTCTAACCGAGTTGGGTCAAATGTGTGTAACGGTTGGATTTTGTGTGGAGGCTATATATACCCCTCCACCCCCTTCTTCATTTGTGAGAGAGCCATCAGAACGTGCCTACAGTTCAACTATTCATCTTCTGAAAGAGAACCACCTACTCATGTGTTGAGACCAAGATATTCCAATCCTACCACAAGAATCTTGATCTCTAGCATTCCCCAAGTTCCTTTCCACTCAAATCATATTTCCACCATAGCCAAATCTATGTGAGAGAGAGTCGAGTGTTGGGGAGACTATCATTTGAAGCACAATAGCAAGGAGTTCATCATCAACACACCTTCTATTACCTTTTGGAGAGTCGTGTTTCCTAGATTGGTTAGGTGTTGCTTGGGAGCCTCCGACAAGATTGTGGAGTTGAACCAAGAAGTTTGTAAGGGCAAGGATATCACCTACTTCATGAAGATCTACCCAAGTGAGGCAAGTCCTTCGTGGGCGATGGCCATGGTGGGATAGACAAGGTTGCTTCTTCGTGGACCCTTCGTGGGTGGAGCCCTCCATGGACTCGCGCAACCATTAGCCTTCGTGGGTTGAAGTATCCATCAATGTGGATGTATGATAGCACCACCTATCGGAACCACGCCAAAAATATCCATGTCATCATTGTGTTTGCACTCTCCAAACCCTTCCCTTCACCTTCATATGCAATGTTTTACTTTCCGCTGGTACACTCGTAGAATTGCATGTGTAGGTTGATTTCTTGACTTGTACAAGTTGCTAAAATCTGCCAACAACTAAAATTGGGAAAAGGCTAGAGTTTTATTTGGTCAAGTATTCTAATCACCCCCTCTAGACCGAGTTTCGATCCTACAAGTGGTATCAGAGCTTTGGTCTCCATTTGCCTTGATTTCCATAGCTTTGGTGATCGCAGCCTTGGTTGCACAACCTAGGAGAGTATGGCGTCTAGCGAGGGAAATTACCACCATAGAGGTCCTTACTTTGATGGTACTAATTTTGCTAGTTCGAAGCATAAGATGAAAATTCATATTCTTGGTCATAACCTCGGCGTTTGGGATATTTTGCACATTGGCTTGCAAGGTGATTTCTTCAAGGATGGAAAAGAGTCGGATCCTGTAGCGGCCGTGGAAGAAATGAACATGTTGCAATACAATGCTCAAGCTTGCGATATTCTCTTCAATAGTTTGTGCCCCGAAGAATTCAACAAAATCAGCCGCCTTAAGAATGCAAAAGAAATTTGGGATACTTTGGTTGACATGCACGAAGGTATTGAGTCCGTCAAGGAATCCAAATTGGATGTGCTTTAAAGTCAACTTGACAAGTTCAAAATGAAGGATGGTGAAGGAGTCGCCAAAATGTACTCTAGACTTTCTCTCATCACAAATGATTGCCGACTTAGGAAGCAAAGAGATGACCGACAAATTCATGATCAAAAAGATCCTAAGAGCCTTGGATGTAAAATATGATATTGTGTGCACCTCAATTCAAATGATGCCCAATTACAAAGATCTCAAGCCAACATAAGTCACTGGTAGAAATGTTGCTCATGAGAAGTCACTCAAGGATAAGGAAGAGCTCCACAACAAGTCAAGTGGTGCTGACAAAGCATCATGTGATGCTCCCATAACATCAAGTGAGAAACAAGTCTTCAATGAAGAATTGAGCCTAATGGTGAAGAACTTCAACAAATTATACAAGAATAGAAGCAAATAGAGAAGTTCCAAGGCAAGGTCCTACAATGACAAAAGATCTTCTAGGTGTGATCATAATTGCTACACTTGTGGAAGACTGGGACACTACTCCAATGAGTGTACGACTCCCTACAAGAAAAGAGAAGATTCACCTAAGAGGAGAAGTAAAAGAGATGAATCACCATGTAGAGAGAGATGGAGTAGAGATGATCGTTATGAACGAAGAACCTCTCGTGGAAGGAAGGATTCGGAAAGGAAGGACAAATCTTCAAAGAGCTACATGCTACCTCTTGAGCACTACGTTGGTTTTCCCTTGAAGAGGAAAGGGTGATGCAGCAAAGTAGCGTAAGTATTTCCCTCAGTTTTTGAGAACCAAGGTATCAATCGAGTAGGAGGCTCCTCACAAGTCCCTCGTACCTACACAAACAAACAAGAACCTCGCAACTAATGTGATAAAGGGGTTGTTAATCCCTTCACGGTAACTTGCAAAAGTGAGATCTGATAGAGATAATAAGATAAGATAAATATTTTTGGTATTTTTATGATATAGATTGGAAAGTAAAGATTGCAAAATAAAGTAGATTGGAAACTTATATGATAAAAGATAGAGCCGGGGGCCATAGGTGTCACTAGTGGCTTCTCTCAGGATAGCATAAGTATTACGGTGGGTGAACAAATTACTGTCGAGCAATTGATAGAAAAGTGCATAGTTATGAGATTATCTAGGCATGATCATGTATATATGCATCACATTCGCAACAAGTAGATCGAAACGATCCTGCATCTACTACTATTACTCAACACATCAACCGGTATCCAACATGCATCTAGAGTAACGCATTTGGCAAGCTGACATGATGTAGAGGGATAAACTCAAGCAATATGATATAAACCCCAGCTTTTTATCCTCGATGGCAACAATACAATACGTGCCTTCCTGCCCTTGCTGTCACTGGGAAAGGACACCGCAAGATTGAACACAAAGCTAAGCACTTCTCCCATTGGAAGAAAGATCAAACTAGTAGGCCAAACCAAACTGATAATTCGAAGAGACTTGCAAAGATAACCAATCATACATAAAATAATTCAGAGGAGATTCAAATATTTCTCATAGATAAACTTGATCATAAACCCACAATTCATCGGATCTCGACAAATGCACCACAAAAAGAGTTAAATCAAATAGATCTCCAAGAAGATCGAGGAGAACTTTGTATTGAGATTCAAAGAGAGAGAAGAAGCCATCTAGCTAATAACTATGGGCCCGAAGGTCTGTCGTAAACTACTCACAACTCATCGAAGAGGCTATGGTGTTGATGTAGAAGCGCTCCATGGTCGATTCTCCCTCCGGCGGAGCGCCGACAAAGGCTTCAAGATGGGATCTCGCCGATACAGAAGGTTGTGGCGGTGGAAATAGGGTTTCTTGGTGCTCCTAGATGTTCTAGGGGTACATGGATATATATAGGAGGAAGAATTAGGTCGGTGGAGCCACGAGGGGCCCACGAGGGTGGGGGCGCGCTCACCCCCCTAGGGCATTCTTGGCACCCTCGTGGCCGCCTCAGCTGCTTCTTGACGTCTACTCCAAGTCTCATGGGCTGCGTTTGTTCTAAATAGATCGCTCGCGAAGGTTTCATTCCGTTTGGACTCTGTTTGATATTCCTTTTCTTCAAAACACTGAAATAGGAAAAATACAGCAATTCGGGTTGGCCTCCAGTTAGTAGGTTAGTCCCAAAAATGATATAAAAGTATAAAGTAAAGACCATAAACATCCAAAAAGGGTAATATAATAGCATGGATCAATCAAAAATTATATATACGTTGGAGACGTATCAAGCATCCCCAAACTTAATTCCTTCTCGTCCTCGAGTAGGTAAATGATAAGAATAGAATTTTTGATGTGGAATGCTACCAAGCATATTTCTCAATGTAATTTTCTTTATTGTGGCATGAATGTTCAGATCCAAATGATTCAAGATAAAAGTTCATATTGACATGGAAACAATAATATTTCAAGCATACTAACAAAGTAATCATGTCTTCTCAAAATAACATGGCCAAAGAAAGTTATCCCTACAAAATCATATAGTCTGGCTATGCTCTATCTTCATCACACAAAATATTTAAATCATGCACAACCCCAGTTTTAGCCAAACTATTGTTTCATACTTTAGTATTTTCAAACTTTTTCAATCTTCACGCAATACATGAGCGTGAGCCATGGACATAACACTATATGTGGAAGAGAATGGTGGTTGTGGAGAAGACAAAAAAGGAGAAGATAGTTTCACATCAACTAAGCGTATCAATGGGCTATGGAAATGCCCATTAATAGATATCAATGTGAGTGATTAGGGATTGCCATGCAACGGATGCACTAGAGCTATAAGTGTATGAAAGCTCAACAAAAGAAACTAAGTGGGTGTGCATCCAACTTGCTTGCTCACGAAGACCTAGGGCATTTTGAGGAAGCCCATCACTGGAATATACAAGCCAAGTTCTATAATGTAAAATTCCCACTAGTATATGAAAGTGACAACATAGGAGACTCTCTATCATGAAGATCATGGTGCTACTTTGAAGCACAAGTATGGTAAAAGGATAGTAACACTGTCCCATCTCTCTTTTTCTCCCATTTTTTTATTTGTCCTTTATCTTTTTTTATTTGTCCCTTTTTAAGTCCGGAGTCTCATCCCGACTTGTGGGGGAATCATAGTCTCCACCATCCTTTCCTCACTTGGGACAATGCTCTAATAATGAAGATCATCATACTTCTATTTACTTACAATTCAAGAATTACAACTCAATACTTAGAACAAAATATGACTCTATATGAATGCCTCCGGCAGTGTACCGGGATATGCAATGAATCAAGAGTGACATGTATGAAAGAATTATCAAGGTGGCTTAGCCACAAATACAATGTCAACTACATGATCATGCAAAAGCAATATGACAATGATGGAGCATTTCATAATAAATGGAACGCTGGGAAGTTGCCTGGCAATATATCTCGGAATGGCTATGGAAATGCCATAATAGGTAGGTATGATGGCTGTTTTGAGTAAGGTATATGGTGGGTGTATGGTATCGGCGAAAGTTGCGCGGCACAAGAGAGGCTAGCAATGGTGGAAGGGTGAGAGTGCGTATAATCCATGGACTCAACATTCGTCATAAAGAACTCATATACTTATAGCAAAGTTCTACAAGTAATGAAAACAAAGTATTACACACATGCTCCTAGGGGAAGGGTTGGTAGGCGTTTACCATCGCGCGATCCCGACCTCCACACATAAGGAAGACAATCAATAAATAAATCATGCTCCAACTTCATCACATAACGGTTCACCATACGTGCATGCTACGGGAATCAAAAACCTGAACACAAGTATTCCTTAAATTCACAATTACCCAACTAGCATGACTCTAATATTACCATCCTCATATCTCAAAACAATTGTCAAGCATCAAATTGATCGTAGCATCCAATTCACTTTCTATGATAGTTTTTATTATACCAACTTGGATGCCCATCATTCTAGGACCAATTTTATAACCATAGCAAATACCATGATGTTCTAAAAGACTCTCAATAATTTCTACAAAATTAAGCCACCGCCGTGCTCTAAAAAGATATAAGCGAACTACTAGAGCAAAATTGTCTAGATCAAAAGATATAAGTGAAGCACATAGAGTATTCTAATAAATTCCGAATCATGTGTGTCTCTCCCGAAAGGTGTGTGCAGAAAGGATGATTGTGGTAAACTAAAAAGAAAAGACTCATATCATACAAGACGCTCCAAGCAAAACACATATCATGTGGTGAATAAAAATATAGCTCCAAGTAAAGTTACCGATAGACGAGGACAAAAGAGGGGATGCCTTCCGGGGCATCCCCAAGCTTAGGCTTTTGGTTGTCCTTGAATTATCTTTGGGTGCCATGGGCATCCCCAAGCTTAGGCTCTTTCCACTCCTTATTCCATAATCCATCAAATCTTTACCCAAAACTTGAAAACTTCACAACACAAAACTCAACAGGAAATCTCATGAGCTCCGTTAGTGTAAGAAAGAAAAACCACCACTTAAGGTACTGTAATGAACTCATTCTTTATTTATATTGGTGTTAAACCTACTGTATTACAACTTCTATATGGTTCATACCCCCCGATACTAGCCATAGATTCATCAAAATAAGCAAACAACACACGAAAAACAGAATCTATCAAAAACAGAACAGTCTGTAGCAATCTGTAACTTTCGAATACTTCTGGAACTCTAAAAATACTAAAAAAAGGAAGTCCTGGGAAATTTGTCTATTGATCTACTGAAAAAAGAATCAACTAAAAATCACATTTCTGTGATTTACTAAAATTATTCTCATGCGCGCAAAAGTTTCAGTTTTCAGCAGAATCAAATTAACTATCACCATAGATGATCCTATAGGTTCTACTTGGCAAAAACACTAATTAAAACATAAAACCACATGTTAACAGATTATGGATGAATTATTTATTACTAAACATAAGAAAAAAGCAAGGAACAAGAATAATATTGGGTTGCCTCCCAACAAGCGCTATCGTTTAACGCCCCTAGCTAGGCATAAAAGCGAGAATAGATCTAGGTATTGCCATCTTTGGCATTCAATTCATAAGTGGCTCTCATAATAGATTCATAAGGTAATTTGATTTTCTTTCTAGTAGAGTGTTCCATGGCTTTTCTTAATGGAAATTGGAATCTAATATTTCCTTCTTTCATATCAATAATTTCACCAATCGTTCTAAGGAAAGGTCTACCAAGATTAATAGGACATGAAAAATTGCAATCTATATCAAGAACGATGAAATCTACAGGCACATAATTCCTATTTGCAACAATAAGAACATCATTAATCCTTCCCATAGGTTTCTTAATAGTGGAATCCGCAAGGTGCAAATTTAAAGAGCAATCATCAAAATCACGGAAACCTAGCACATCACATAAAGTTTTTGGAATCATGGAAACACTAGCACCCAAATCACACAAAGCATAGAATTCATGATCTTTAATTTTGATTTTAATAGTAGGTTCCCACTCATCATAAATTTTTCTAGGGATTGAAACTTCTAATTCAAGTTTTTCTTCATAAGATTGCATCAAAGCATCAACGATATGTTTGGTAAAAGCTTTATTTTGACTATAAGCATGAGGAGAATTCAACACGGTTTGTAATAAGGAAATACAATCTATTAAAGAACAATTATCATAATTAAATTCCTTGAAATCGAAAATAGTGGGTTCATTGCTATGTAAAGTTTTGACCTCTGTAATCGCACTTATACCAAATTTAGCATCAAGATCTAAAAACTCTGAATCACTGGGACGCCTTTTAACTAAAGTTGACTCATCTCCAGTCCCATCATTATCAAGATTCATATTGTAAAACAAAGATTTAATAGGGGACACATCAATAACTTTTAGATCTTCATCATTATTATCATGGAAACTAGAAGAACACGCTCTTACAAAGCAATCTTTCTTAGCACGCATCCTAGAGGTTCTTTCTTTGCACTCATCAATGGAAATTCTAATGGCTTTGAGAGACTCATTGATATCATGCTTAGGTGGAATAGATCCAAGTTTCAAAGAATCGACATCAAGAGAAATTCTATCAGTGTTCCTAGCCAATTCATCAACTTTAAGCAATTTTTCTTCAAGCAAAGCATTGAAATTCTTTTGAGAGATCATAAATTCTTTAACACTATTCTAAAAATAAGAGGGCATCTTATTAAAATTTCCATAAGAGTTGTTGTAGGAATTACCATAATTATTAGAGGAATTACTAGAGAACGGCCTAGGATTAAAGTTCCCTCTATACGCGTTCTTACCAAAATTATTCCTAGGAACAAAGTTCACATCCATAGATTCATTATTATTCTCAATCAAAGTAGACAAAGGCATATCATTGGGATCAATAGGAGCACACTTATTAGCAAACAATTTCATAAGTTCATCCATCTTTCCACTCAAAACATTAATCTCTTCTATCGCATGAACTTTCTTACTAGTAGATCTTTTGGTGTGCCATTGAGAGTAATTAACCATAATATTAGCTAGGAGTTTAGTAGCTTCTCCTAAAGTGATTTCAATAAAATTGTCAACCGCGGCCGAATCTAAAAGATTTCTAGAAGCAAAATTCAATCTAGCATAAAATTTTTGTATGATCATCCATCAATTCAAACCATGTGTAGGCCAATTGCAAATCATTAATTTCATCCTCTCCCAAGATTGTGCAACATGCTCATGATCTAGTTGCTTAAAATTCATAATATCGTTTCTAAGAGAGATGATCTTAGCAGGAGAAAAATACTTAGAGATAAAAACATCTTTGCACTTATTCCATGAATCAATACTATTTTTAGGCAAAGACGAAAACCAAGTTTTAGCACGATCTCTAAGTGAAGACGGAAATAACTTCAATTTAACAATATCATTATCCATGTCTTTCTTCTTTTTCATGTCACACAAATCAACAAAATTGTTTAGATGAGTAGCGGCATCTTCACTAGGAAGGCCAGAGAATTGATCTTTCATAACAAGATTCAGCATCATTAAGAGGAGCAATCGGAGTGCTAAGGAAATCATTATTATTGGTATTGGAAAAGTCACACAATTTAGTATTGTCTTGAGCCATCGTGACAAGCAATCCAACACACAAGCACACAAGAGGCAAGTGAAAAAGAGAAGTGAACGGAAAAGAGAGGGCGAACAAAATGGCAAGGGTGAAGTGGGGGAGGGAAAAACGAGAGGCAAATAGCAAATAATGTAATGCGAGGGAGATGAGTTTGTGATTGGTACTTGGTATGTATTGACTTGAGCAAAGACCTCCCTGGCAACGGTGCCAGAAATCCTTCTTGCTACCTCTTGAGCACTGCATTGGTTTTCCCTTGCAGAGGAAAGGGTGATGCAGCAAAGTAGCGTAAGTATTTCACTCAGTTTTTGAGAACCAAGGTATCAATCCAGTAGGAGGATGCTCACAAGTCCCTCGGACCTACACAAACCAAATAAAACCTTGCAACCAACGCGATAAAGGGGTTGTCAATCCCTTCACGATAACTTGCAAAAGTGAGATCTGATAGAGATAATAAGATAAGATAAATATTTTTGGTATTTTTATGATATATATTGGAAAGTAAAGATTGCAAAATAAAGTAGATTGGAAACTTATATGATAAAAGATAGACCCGGTGGCCATAGGTTTCACTAGTGGCTTCTCTCAAGATAGCATAAGTATTACGGTGGGTGAACAAATTACTGTCGAGCAATTGATAGAAAAGTGCATAGTTATGAGATTATCTAGGCATGATCATGTATATAGGCATCACGTACACGACAATTAGATCAAAACGATTCTGCATCTACTACTATTACTCCACACATCGACCGCTATCCAGCATGCATCTAGAGTATTAAGTTCATAAGAACAGAGTAACGCATTAGGCAAGATGACATGATGTAGAGGGATAAACTCAAGCAATATGATATAAACCCCATCTTTTTATCCTCGATGGAAACAATACAATACGTGGCTTGCTGCCCCTGCTGTCACTGGGAAAGGACACCACAAGATTGAACCCAAAGCTAAGCACTTCTCCCATTGCAAGAAAGATCAATCTAGTAGGCCAAACCAAACTGATAATTCGAAGAGACTTGCAAAGATAAACAATCATACATAAAAGAATTCGGAGGAGATTCAAATATTTCTCATAGATAAACTTGATCATAAACCCATAATTCATCGGATCTCGACAAACGCACCACAAAAAGAGTTACATCGAATAGATCTCCAAGAAGATCGAGGAGAACTTTGTATTGAGATTCAAAGAGAGAGAAGAAGCCATCTACCTAATAACTATGGGCCCGAAGGTCTGTGGTAAAGTACTCACAACTCATCGGCGAGGCTATGGTGTTGATGTAGAAGCCCTCCGTGGTCGATTCCCCCTCCGATGGAGCACCGGCGAAGGCTCCAAGATGGGATCTCGCAGATACAGAAGGTTGCGGTGGTGGAAATAGGGTTTCTTGGTGCTCCTGGATGTTCTCGGGGTACGTGGATATATATAGGAGGAAGAATTAGGTCGGTGGAGCCATGAGGGCCCACGAGGGTGGGGGGCACGCCACCCCCCTAGGGCACGCCTGGCACCCTCGTGGCCGCCTCGACGGCTTCTTGACGTCCACTCCTGAAGGTTTCATTCTGTTTGGACTCCGTTTGATATTCCTTTTCTTTGAAACACTGAAATAGAAAAAAAATAGCAATTCGGGCTGGGCCTCCAGTTAGTAGCTTAGTCCCAAAAATGATATAAAAGTATAAAGTAAAGCCCATAAACATCCAAAACGGGTAATATAATAGCATGGAGCAATCAAAAGTTATAGATACATTGGAGACGTATCACTACACAAGACGAAGACATAAGCTCACGTTGGTTAATGGGTATCCGGTTTCGACTCCGACAACTACTGCAAGACAAGCTATCACTCCGACTCCGAATATACTCAAGATGAAGGTGTTGCCGGTCTTGCACTTGTGTCATCCAACTCCTATAACATATTTGACTCACCAAATGAAGGAATTGGAAGATGCTTCATGGCTAAAGTCCCAAAGGTATCACACCCCAAGTTTGTTGATTTCAATAGATGAAGATGATTTGCTAGGTGATGATGATTTACTTGTTGACAACACTAGTGATGAAAACTATGATTAAATTGCTAGTAATCATGCTAATCAAGATTAGACGAATGACAATGATAAGAAGGAGATTGAGTGTATAACTAAAGAACTAAACACTCTTAAGTCAGCTCATGAAACAACTCTAGAGGATCATAGAGAGCTTCTAAGAACTCATGAGAAGCTATATTTAGAGCAAGAACATGGGTTCCTAAAAGCAATCAATGATGTTCTTCGAAAGAAGAGTTCTTCTTACATTGCCAAGCGTTTACTCTTGTCTACTTATATGCCATAACTAAAATCTAGCAACAAGAGCAAGAAAGATTCTTCTTCTAGTAGTAACAACAACAATGTTAAATCCAATATTGTTGCTTCTAGTAGTTCCCTTGATTCCACTAATGATTCTCTTAGCCAAGTCACACTTGAGAAAGAAAATAGCTTATTGAAGGTAATTATAGAGAAAGGTGTCTACAAGAGCTTGCTGGAAGTAAGCAATCTGAGGAAATTGTACGCAAGCAAGGAAGGCACCGGAAGAATCAAGGTGTTTGTTTTGAATGAAAGTTCAATGCCAATGGAGTTGAGTGGGAAGAAGATCAATATCCCAGGACGAAGTCTATTCCTCAACAATAGAAGTATGACCCCACTTCTTTCAAAGGAACACAAGCTCAAGATGATTTTCCACCACAAGACCAGAAGCTAAAAGGCAAGGACAAGCTTCAAGAAGAGATTGATTCATTTTGAAGAAGCTCCTAAGGCGTCAAGTGGACTCCCAAGACTACATCAAGTTCTACTTCATCAAGTAGGCCTACAATTCCAAGGATTCCCATCAAGTTGATGTGGATCCCAGAGAAGAAGAACTAGAGAGTTCTTCAGGGTGGCTCCGCCAACATACTTCACTCACATTCATTCTGGCAAGGACAAGTGCAATCAATTTCCATATCTTGCACTAGTTCAAGGAGTCACAAACCCTCTTGTTAGTAAGACATGGGACAAGGTAACCAAATGCTTTCATGGACATCATTGTATGTGTGTTTCACTCTATGTCTATGGATATCCTTGTATGTTCCTTGTGGGACTAACCCGTGTAGGTATTGAAAGTGCAACTCAGTCCAATGGATTGCGCCAAATGATCTACATCAAACATTGATCATCCACATCTTCAACACCTACATGAAGTCATCATGGAAAAAACCCAAGGTTAGTTCATCCCTCTAAGGGGGGATATGACATCTAGGGGGAGCTTTGGTCTAAGAATTGAGCTAAAGCAACTCTAATGGTGTGAACACAACAATGCTTTATGTAAAAGTGGTAACCCCACTTGTGCTTAAACGATGAGTATGACCTATGATCAAATGTTCTCATTTGACTCCGAAGTCAATATACTCATATATAGATGACCTAGTAATCGCCAATTTCTTGATAGATGCTAGAGTGTATGTGCATGCTTTGCCACATGTTTTATTGCTATATTATTGTGTGAGCATGTTGGTTGCATAATTTTCTCCATTCAAGGACATCCATTTGTAGTTTTGATTGTTTGATTTTTATTTTTCCAAATGGATGGACAAGAATGCCTAAGTACTCCCTCTAGCTATCTATGCTTTTTCTCGTCTCAAACTCCATTCATGCTACATCACAAAGTTTGAACAAGTCACACTCGGACCATCCGGGTGAGGAGCACTCAGAGCTACCGATCCGTCATGGGCTTAACTTCCAAAACCTTTTAATGCCTACTCAGTCTCACCGAAATAATTAGTTGATCTAGATTTTATCTCGGTGAAACCGAGATTAGAACCATTCGGTAACACCGAGTTGTAGTAACTGCTAGCAGTTTTGCATGTCGGTGCCACCGAGTCTGTAAGATCCCATATATTCAATTTGGATGTTATACATAGATCATCTTATGCATATCATATTTATTCCTGCATTTTGGTTGAGATCCTAGAAATCTTAAGCAACTCAAGGACCCACGGAGAGAGTTGGAGGTTTCACAAAATTCATATTTGAATTTATTTTCAAATTTGAAGAAAAGGATCAATTTGGTTTTATTATTTCTCTCTCCAATTATTTCCAATATTAAAAATAAACGAGAGAAGATAATATGACTTCTTCAATTTCAGAGAAATATTGGAGAAAGAATTTTAAAATCAAATTATGGTTTTTCTAGTATTTTATTTGCTGTTTTATTTGAATTAGAAAAGTATGCTTTTTTCAAAATTGCATTATCAGGCCAGAAAAATGTGCACTTTGTTCTAAATATTTCATTTAGACGATGAAAATTGTTTTTGGCATTTTTAGAATTTTTATTATATTTTATTAGAATTTTTCTTTTCGGGCGAAATATTTTTTTTTAAATGTTCCCGGACCGAACTAGGGCCGAAGCCTAGCCGGCCCGTTCGCGCCACCGCCTCCGCGCCGCGCCGTCGTGCCGCCGGTGGACTCCAAGTGGAGTCCGGCTCGGACTTCGTCGCCGCCGCGCCTCGCCCCCTCCCCAAGCAAATGCCGCCACCCCCCTTTATATAGCGAGCCCGGGGCCCCCTCGGGACCCCGAGCCGCCGACGCCACCGCCTGCCATCGCCGCGCAACCGCATCGCCGCCGCCACGCCACGCCGCATCACCGTCGACGCCGCCGTCTCGCCTCACCGCTGCCGCGCCCGCGCCACCAGCCGTCGCCCGCACCATCGCCCACGCCGCCCCGCCTCGCCGGAATCTCGCCGGAAGCCGCTGCCGGTCTTTCTTTCGGTTTAAGTATAAAACTGTTTGTCTTTTTAAACCCTAGATCTCTTTTTTCTTCTTTTGATCGGTTCGGTTTTCGTTGGTTTATTTATTTAGCGGACGTTTGTCTGTTCGTTCGTTTTATCAAATGTTGTTCGCCGGTTAGGTTCAGACAACGAACATTAGTTCGTTAGTCTTTATTTTATTTTATTTCCACCAGGGATTTATCTGCGATTATTTTTATCGCGATTGAGCCCCTGATTTTCAAATTAGTATAACTTTTTACTCGTTTATCCAAATTAGATGAAACCAACGCCAAAATCTTCGCCTCGAAGCCCTCTTTCCAGTTAACCAACTTGAACATGATTTTGGTACTGTAAAATTCGACTTTAGTCTAGATTAGTAAACAATCTTGATTCATTCGTATTTTGAGTTTCGTTACTCCGTTTGAGTTGAATCTTTTTGCAAACCGTAGCTAATCACATGTACCTACTGTTAAGATCTAATCACATGTTAATAATGTTGTTAGGTTTTGACTCTTGTTACATTAAGCCGTTAATTGTTTTGTGTTCGATTTGGATCTTTTCTCGAGTTTTGTCGTGTTTCGATTGAGTGATTGCTTATGTATGCTATTGTTTGCCTACGCTCGATTACCGGAGTGCGAAGCTTGTTACTAAGAATTTCTAGAGTTTGCAGATCATCATCAAGGCGAGTTACACTTTGATCATACTCTTTTATACCCAGTTTTACTATGCATTAGTTCTCCTCCACAAACATTTGCATTGGTAGGATTGGGAACATGTTGTTTTGGTTGTAGTGCTTGAGGTAGGAACCTAATACCTTTTGATCACACCGGGAATATACGTTATGCTTATTATTGCTTAGCCATGCTCGTAGACGGGGATTGGATCGTGATTCACACATGGAAGTTTGAGAGTTATTTCAATTGGATAACATTAAGGTGGCAACTTTAATACAAATCTGGGTGGATTGGTTGAGGCACCTGGAGTACCCAGTGTTGTCTGTTTTGGAAATCCTGGAGTACCCGTGTGATTATCCTATGGAATGCCACCCAGGCTCAAAGGGATCATAAGATTAATCATGCTAGAAACTTCCATGTGCAGCCACAAGCCATTATGGGCTCTGGCATAGTTGAGTAAGTTGCGTGAGATCTTGAAGAGGTAAACTAGTAGATGTAGAGGGTTGTAGGTGGCACTGTCTACCCGGAGTAGAGAGTTAATGCTCCAGAAAGGCTATGTCTCGATCATCTGATCATGGATGCGGTCGAGTCTTGTGGGGAAAACTGCACAAACCTATGCAGAGTGTATAAACTAATCATGGTTAGCCGTGTCCCCGGTTATGGATGTCTTGAGTATCTAGTACTTGAATCTATTGATGTGATCTAAACACGTTACTCTAATTAATTTGATGTTGGGTTAATGATGATACTTTTAATTGGGATTTGAGTTGGAGGAACCTTCTCAAATAATGGGCTACATGGGAGTAGTTAAATAAATTTTATTCCTTTGTTGTAGGGAAAAATTAGCTTTATGCAAAACGATGAAACTTACAGCCTCCACCAGCCAAATATTGCATGTAGATATAGTCTTTGCATTATCATTGCTTTACAGTGTAACTATGCCAGCATATTCCATGTGCTGATCTGTTTCGGGCTACAACGTCTTATGTTGCAGACTACTCAGACGACGAATAAGGTGCGATAGGTCATTGTTTTGCACTCAACTATGCCGTTGGAGTTGATGGACTCATTTACCTTCGAAGCCTTCTGTTGTTATCTAGTTTAAATGGCCTTCATCCATGATTTATTTATGTAATCATACTCTTTATGAGGACTCGATGTAATAAGTGTGTGATAGAAACTCTATTATAATTCCTCGAGTATTGTGCATGTCAACATTACTGATCCAGGGATGACACTGATGCATAGAGACTTGACCGTTTAAGGTCTGGTCACTACAAGATGGTATTAGAGCACACGCTGACTGTAGGCGCGACCACTAGAATGAGCCATAGGATTTCTCTGCTTTACTCATTTCTAATTCTCCTGTCTTTCTACTCTATAGATGGTGGACCCCAAGAACAAGTTCACTCAGCCGGATGACGACACCCCTTTCGGGAAGCACTTGGAGGAAGTCACTAAGTATCTGAACAGTGGATTACCAAGCTTCACGGGGACTTTCTCAACATCTATACTGAAAGAGGAGCGCTGGAAGATCAAAGTCTGGATACCTGGGAGGACCTTTGCGCCAACAATGGAGCCTATTGATTTCTACCTGGACGCACCAAGCTGGAGTATTGGAAAGAGCATTGCCGCGCATATCACCCTTGGACGCATATCTGAGGTGTATCACAAGGAGCTGGAGAATACCGTCTACCAAATATGTGGCCGCCGAGATGACAAATGGGAGATGATTCATACCAGGAGGGATGGATCAATCGCAGCTTACATTCAAGAGATGGGAGGTCATATTCGTCGCTAGGAGAATCAATAGATTACTCACATGAAGAGGATCAAGAAACTGGTGAGGAGGAACAACGAGATGGAAGAGGAGATCAAGTCTATACGCGATGGATACGAGGAGGAGATTGCTATATTGGTGGAAAATAATGACGAACTAACAAGGAAGCTAGGAGTATTCATGGGAGACCCCACACCAAAGAAGGACAACCAGCCCGGGGACTACATCATCCTCGATGACACCGACTCCGACCCTGATAGCGATGATGACTACATTGATGAAGCTGGAGCAGATATTATGGAGTCTTCTTCTGATGAAAATTTCTAGACGACCACCATTGTAATTATTAGTATTTTCCCTCCAAGTAGTTGCAACGATCGAGTTAGTTGTGATAGGTTAGAATGCTTTTGTATGACTTGTGTGCTATTGATTGAAGTGAAATTGATTGTGTTTGTCTCATGAGCATTATGGATAGTGAATCTCTCTTAGACCCCTTTTCTATTCTGTTCTCTCACCCCTTCTAAACCCATCACACGCCTCCGAGACGTTACAATGGATTTGCCTTACCACCAGAGCTCACTCGGTTGATCCAGCAGCAGAATACCTTGATGCAACTTTTAGTCCAGAATCAGAACCAAGGCAACAACAACAACAACCCACCGCCACCACCCCTTGTTAATCACCTAGCCCGTTTCCTAAGGTTAAATCCGTCGGTTTTATCTAGTAGCACCGAGCTGATTGTTGCAGATGATTGGCTCCGCAAGATTGGAAGGGAGCTAACCACTGCAGGATGCACAGATGCGGAGAGACTGCATTTTGCCGCAAATCAACTTGATGGACCCACAACATCATGGTGGGAGAATTTCACAGCCACTTACCCCATTGACACTGTTACATGGGATCGGTTTCAGCAGGCTTTCCGCACTGCCCATGTTTCAGCTGGAGCTATGAACATGAATAAGCACGAGTTTCGCAACTTGCGCTAAGGAGGACGCACAGTGGGCCAGTATGTGCATGAGTTTAGTAAGTTAGCTCGCTATGCCCCTAATGACGTAGCTACAGATGCCGCTAAGCAGGAGAAGTTTCTGGAAGGACTAAATGACGAGCTGAGCATGCAGTTGATGGTGGCAACATTCAACAACTACTAGGAGTTGGTAGACAGGGCTCTTATGATTGAAGGCAAGTAGCAACAAATTGATAGTTGTAAGAGGAAGTATGGACAGGGGAGGTACACGTCAGGAGCTCAGCAGAAGCCACGCTATTCCCCGTACTCGGGAGGACATACCCACAACCATGGAGGACATAACCATGGAGGACACACGCACAACGGAGCAAGTTTGCACAAGCATAAAGGCACCAGGAATGGCAATGGTAATGGAGGAAGCAGCAGCCAGAACCGTTGCAAACCTTTAACACCTGCCAAGAGGGATTTGAGCCACATTACCTGTTTCAAGTGCTAGAAGACCGGACATTACGCCACTGAATGTCCTGAAGCAAAGAATGGAAATGGCAATGGAAGTTCTGCCAAGAAGCCCAACCCCTTCGCCAAAGGTCAAGTGAACCACATCTGCATGGAGGAGATTGAGGATCAACCTAACACAGTTGTCGGTAAGTTTTTGATTAATGCATTTACCGCACTCGTTCTTTTTATACTGGTGCATCGCATTCATACATATCAAGGGGATTTGTGGATAAGTATAACCTGCCAACCCAAGCCCTTAGGTCACCCATGTTAGTAAGTTCACCAGGAGTAGAGTATATGGCCAGCCTATGGTGTGATCGGTTACTCTTAAGGATTGGTAACTATGTATTTCCCTCGGACCTAATAATTTTGGAGTCAAAAGGATTGGATATAATATTAGGCATGGATTGGTTATTGAATTATGGAGGGAACATTGATTGTGCTAGTAAGTCAATAATTCTCACCACCCCAAAAGGAAGAAGGATCAAGTATGTATCCCGACATGTGCCGAGGAGGACTCAAGTAAACTCCTTATCAGGAGTTGTACATGAGGAAGTACCAGTGGTGAAGGATTACCCCGATGTATTTCTGGAGGAGTTGCCAGGCATGCCACCAGATCAAGACATTCAGTTTTTGATTGAACTATTGCCAGGCACCAGGCCAATATCAAAGAGACCGTATCGGATGCCCGCAAAGGATTTGGAAGAAATTAAGAAGAAGATTAAGGAGTTACTAGATAAAGGTTACATTCGACCAAGTTCGTCACCTTGGGGAGCCCCAGTGCTTCTAGTGGAGAAGAAGGATGGATCATTAAGGATGGTTGTTGATTATCATGTGTTGAATGAGGTGACGATCAAGAACAAATACCCTTTGCCGATGATCAATGATTTGTTTGACCAGTTGCAAGGAGCTAAAGTTTTCTCTAAGATCGATCTTCGATCAGGTTATCACCAGTTGAAGATTCGAGAGCAGGATATACCTAAGACAACTTTTACCACAAGGTACAGGCTATATGAGTATATCGTTATGTCATTTGGGTTGACTAACGCGCCTGCCTATTTCATGAACATGATGAACAAGGTGTTTATGGAGTTTTTGTATAAGTTCGTCGTGGTGTTCATTGATGATATATTGGTCTACTCGAAGAATGAAGAGGAGCATAAGGAGCATTTGCATTTGGTACTTGAGAAGTTCAGAGAACATCAGTTGTATGCCAAGTTCAGCAAGTGTAAGTTTTGGTTCAAGGAAGTTGGATTTCTCAGACATGTTATATCCGGAGAAGGAATAGCAGTAGATCCTACCAAGGTTGTTTCTGTGACTAAATGGGTAGCACCCACATCAGTTGGAGAGATCAGGATTTTTCTTGGACTCGCAGGATATTATCGGAGGTTCTTTGATTCTGAAGGATTGCAAAGCCCATGGCAGAGTTGTTGAAGAAGGACACCAAGTTCAAATGGACTGAGGAGTGTGAAGCCAGTTTTTAGGAGTTGAAGAAATGTTTGGTTACAGCCCCAGTGGTTATTCTTCCAGATCAACGAAAGGATTATCAAGTATATTGCGACGCTTCACGTCGAGGACTTGGAGCAATACTTATGCAGGAAGGAAGAGTTGTTTCATATGCCTCACGACAACTTAAACCTCGTGAGATGAATTATGCTACACATGATTTGGAGTTAGCAGCCGTAGTGTATGCGCCGAAGACATGGAGACATTTTCTCATCAGAAACCATTGTGAGGTATACACGGATCATAAGAGTTTGAAATATATCTTCACACAGAAGGAGTTGAATCTCAAGTAGAGGAGATGGTTGGAGCTCATTAAGGATTATGATATGAAAATGCATTATCATCCCAGAAAGGCCAATGTAGTAGCAGATGCGTTGAGCCGCAAGAGTTATGTTAATACGCTCATGACTGGAGGATTGCCCAAGGAGTTAGCAGAAGATCTTCGCGAGCTATGTTTGGAAATAGTTCCGAGAGGTTATGTAGCAGCATTGCAAATTCAGTCCACTTTGATGGGTAAGATCATAGAAGCCCAGAAGACTGACAAGGAGATTGCAGAGATAAAGGAAAGGATGAGCAAAGGAAAGGCTAAAGGATTTTGTGAGGACGAGCACGACACTTTATGGTTTGAGGATCACGTATATGTGACTAATGGCTTCGAGATCAGGATGTTGATTCTGCAGGAGGCCCATGATTCGCCATATTCAATTCACCCAGGAAACACTAAGATGTATCTGGATTTGAAGGAAAGATTCTGGTGGATAGGAATTAAGAAGGATATTGCCGAGTATGTAGCAGTAGGTGATGTATGTCAGGGAGTTAAGGCAGAGCATCAGAAGCCAGCTGGATTGCTACAGCCATTGCCGATACCCGAAAGGACGTGGGATAAGCTTGGCATGGATTTTATCACTGGATTACCCAGGACTCATTCAGGCTATGACTCTATCTGGGTTGTAGTCGATCATTTGACGAAAGTATCTCATTTCATCCCGGTGAAGACCACCTATACGAGTGCTAAGTTGGCAAAGATATACATGACCAGGATCGTATGTCTGCATGCAGTTCCGAGGACCATTGTATCGGATAGAGAAACCCAGTTGACCTCAAAGTTTTGGAATCAGTTGCATGAGACATTGGGTACTAGGCTAGAGTTCAATACAGCCTTTCATCCACAGATAGATCGACTGACCGAGAGAGTCAATCAGATTCTGGAGGACATGTTGAGAGCTTGTGCGCTAGATTATGGATCTAGTTGGGACGACGATTTGCCGTATGCAGAGTTCTCTTATAACAACAGTTATCAAGCTAGATTGAACATGGACCCTTTTGAAGCTTTGTACGGAAGGAGGTGTAGGACACCTTTATTGTGGGATGAAATTGGAGATCGACAGTTGTTCGGACTGGATCTAATCAAAGATTCTGAAGAGAAGGTTAAGTTGATTTGCGACAGACTCAAGGTAGCCCAGTCCAGGCAGAAAAGTTATGCGGATTCTAAATGCAAGGAGACAGTTTACAAAGTCGGAGACAGAGTATATCTTCGTGTGTCCCCGCTTCGAGGAGTTAAGCATTTTTGTGTTAAAGGAAAGCTAGCACCATGTTTTGTGGGACCATATTGAGTTTTGGAATGTATGGGAGACGTTGCATACAAGCTGGAATTGCCAAAAGGATTGTCAGGAGTTCACGATGTGTTTCACGTTTCCCAGTTGAAGAAGTGCTATGCAGAGATGGCCGATATTCCTCTGAGAGATACAGTGCCACTGGAATCGATTCAATTAGATAGTCATTTGACCTATGAGGAGAAACCAGTTAAGATTCTCGAGTTTTCTAGCCGAGTTACTCGCAGCAAGGTTATCAAGTTTTGCAAAGTTCAGTGGAGCCACCATACCGAGGAAGAAGCCACCTGGGAGCAAGAGGAAGACCTCCATAGAGACCACAAAAACCTTTTTGCTGACCAACCCAAATCTCGAGGGCGAGATTCATCTTAAGGGGGATAGGTTTGTAACATCCCAATTTTCAATTTGGATGTTATACATAGATCATCTTATGCATATCATATTTATTCTTGCATTTTGGTTGAGATCCTAGAAATCTTAAGCAACTCAAGGACCCACGGAGAGAGTTGGAGGTTTCACAAAATTCATATTTTCATTTATTTACAAATTTGAAGAAAAGGATCAATTTGGTTTTATTATTTTTCTCTCCAATTATTCCAATATTAAAAATAAACTAGAGAAGATAATATGACTTCTTCAATTTTAGAGAAACATTGGAGAAAGAATTTTAAAATCAAATTATGGTTTTTCTGGTATTTTATTAGTTGTTTTATTTGAATTAGAAAAATATGCTTTTTTTCAAAATTGCATTCTCATGCCAGAAAAATGTTCACTTTGTTCTAAATATTTCATTTGGACGGTCAAAATTGTTTTTGGCATTCTTAGAATTTTTTTTATATTTCGGGCGAAATATTTTTTTATAAATGTTCCCGGACCAAACTGGGCCAAAGCCCAGCCGACCCGTTCGCTCCTTCAACTCCGCGGCGCGCCGCCGTGCCGCCAGCGGACTCCGCCACCGCCGTGCCTCACACACTCCCCAAGCAAACGCCGCCGCGCCCCCCCCCTCGGGACCCCAAGCCGCCGACGCCGCCGCCTGCCATCAC
>NC_057810.1:392293076-392305463 GCF_018294505.1 Triticum aestivum
GCCGCCGTTGCCGCCAGTCTTCTTTTCAGTTTAGGTATAAAACCGTTCGGTTTTTCTAACCCTAGATCTGTTTTTTTTCTTTAGATCGGTTTGGTTTTCATTGGTTTATTTATTTAGCGGACGTTCGTCCGTTCATTTGTTTAATGAACGTTGTTCGCTGGTTAGATTTAGACAGCAAACGTTCGTTCGTTAGTCTTTTCTTTTTATTTTATTTTCGCCAGGGATTTATCTGCGATTATTTTTATCGCGATTCAGCCCCTGATTTTCGAACTAGTATAACTTTTTACTCGTTTATCCAAATTAGATGAAACCAGCGCCAAAATCTTTGTCTCGGAGCCCTCTTTCCAGTTAACCAACTTGAACATGATTTTGGTACTGTAAAATTTGACTTTAGTCCAGATTAGTAAACCATCTTGATTCATTCCTATTTTGAGTTTCGTTTCTCTGTTTGAGTTGAATCTTTTGGCAAACCGTAGCTAATCACATGTACCTACTATTAAGATCTAATTCACATGTTAATAATGTTGTTAGGTTTTGACTCTTGTTACATTAAGCCGTTAATTGTTCCGTGTTCGATTTGGATCTTTTCTCGAGTTTTCTCGTGTTTCGATTTAGTGATTGCTTATGTATGCTATTGTTTGTCTACGCTAGATTACCTGGAGTGCGAAGCTTGTTACTACGAATCTCTAGAGTTTGTAGATCGTCAGCAAGGCAAGTTACACTTTGATCATACTCTTTTATACCCAGTTTTACTATGCATTAGTTCTGCTCCACAAACATTTGCATTGGTAGGATTGGGAACATGTGGTTTTGGTTGTAATGCTTGAGGTAGGAACCTAATCCCTTTTGATCATGCCGGGAATATACGTTATGCTTATTATTGCTTAGCCATGCTCATAGACGGGGATTGGATCGTGATTCACACATGGAAGTTTGAGAGTTATTTTAATTTGATAAAATTAAGGTGGCAACTTTAATACAAATCTGGGTGGATTGGTTGAGGCACCTGGAGTACCCAGTGTTGTCTGTTCTGGAAATCCCGGAGTACCCGTGTGATTATGTAACAGCCTGGATTTTGGCCCTTTTCTTTTTCTTCTGATTTATTTGGTTTTTGCTCTGTTTTTCTTTTCGGAGTGGTTCTGTGGCCTTGCCGCCTGGGAAATCGTCCCCCTTTCCCCTCCCAAGTGGCTCATCATTCTCAAAACCTTGCCAAGATCATGTCACTTCACTCCTTGACCAAACCCTAACATTTTTTTCTAGGGAATATTCCTTTTTCATTAAAGGAATAACCCTATCTGCCCTAGGTTGTTAAGCAACCTATATTTCTGTCCATCCAAAAATCAGCAAATAATTCTCATAATTCCTTTGGGTCGTATATAGCTTAAATAGGGCCAAACATTGCCTTGGCCAGTTCAAAAATATTTCCCCAATATTCCTTCTTCTATTCTGCCCTAAATGGCACTTTGTGAAGGAAGTGTCATTCATATTTTTCCTAGTGGCTCCCAAACTTTTTGGGCATGTTTATATGTCCACATAACTGCCCCATGCACAAGTTCAAATTTATTTTCCTAGACAATCTTCCTCAGTGAATTTTCAAAGTTTCTATCAGACAGAAGGCTTTGTGAAGGAAGTACTAGCTAGGAGTATCCAAATGAGTTGAACTTTTGCACACTTCTTAATATGATCATATTAACCCCCTCCACCCATTTGAAGCCCCATCCAATTATCTATGTGAGCACAGGAGCAAATCTTTGATTTTGGCAATATTTTCAGGTTGTGAAGCAAGTATATTTTATATTGCTTCAAAAATCCTGATAAATTACCAGATCATCCTTATACCCATAAAACATTTCTCCACCCAATTTGGCATGATTTCATTAATCCATTTGATGACCAATATTATTCCAAGTTTCTGGTCAGCACAGATGTTTGTGAAGCAAGTACCATTTTGGCTTGGCCAATTGGTATGAGACTTTGTGAGCATCTTCATATGTCCAAATAATCAAGCTTTGCCCAATCTAAGCTCAAGTGGACACTCCATGTGAGTGCACCATCATGATCTAGTTTCTGGACATTTTGGTCAGTTATGAAGCAACTGCAGTAAATCTTGGTCCATTTCTCCTCAAACTCTCCAGGACTGTAGTCCTTCCTAGCCTAAACACCCCAGACATAACAATTGACACATAGCAGCACTCTGTTGATCACATTGAGCTGATAAAGTTTACTCCAGTAAACTTTAGAGATCACTAACCTTTTAACCATAGCTATTTTCACCAAACTACCACCATAGTTGAAACCACCCTTCGAAGGACTTATCACTAGACAACATTTGCCAGCCATTTGGCTCTTCTTGATGCTAGTCTGCACGGTGACCGCCTCTCTGGCATGCCATGGCCGCGACCAGAATGGCTTCTTGCTTAGGCCCTCCCCCCTCGTCGGCTTCGCGCTCGTGACTATGTCCAGCAGATAGCCCGCGTCTTCGCCGTCGTCCTGGAGCCCACTCCTCCTCTGTCAGCCCCTTCATCAACGCTCGTCGCCGCGTGCCCACGGGCGCACTATGGCCGATCGAGCTTTAATGGCGCTCGACCTCTTCCTCTGCCCCTCCCTTGGCCGTCTCTTCCCCATGAGCTCTCCCCCTGTTCCTCCTGCGTCGTCTACCTCCGAGCTCATGCACGCGAGCACGCATCTGCGGTGGTGCCAGCTCGACCACCTCACCCCGCGGCTATTTAAGCCCTCCCCGAGCCTCTTCGAGCTCACCACTGGCCTCCTGCACCTCCTCTAGCCCCGCCCATGAACTTCCCCGAGCTCGAGACACCCTCCATGACCACCATTGCCACCATGGCCGCCGCCTTCTCCAGCTTAAATTCGGCCGAAGCCGAGCGCTCCTCCACCTCTAGCCACCACCATCGCCTTCCCCACACTCCGGCGAGTCTCCCCTGCCCCTTCCCCTCGTCGTCGGAGCCCCTCTAGGGCCGTGCCCCTCGACCAGCCGCCGCCTCTGTAGTTCCCTGTCACCGCGGCCTCCCCTCCTCTCCAACCCTCCCCGGCGACCGTTTCTCCCCTGAATGGATCCACCTCATCGCCCTGAACGCGTCGGTATGCTCCGCGTCGCCGGAGACGACCGGAGCAGCCTGCCCCATTGCCGGCTGCCGTCCTCTATCCTCCTCTGTCGCCGCTCCTCACCGCCGTTCTATGTCTCACCAGCGCTTCCTCTAGCCAGTGGCGGATGCACCGCTTCTCCTCGAGCGCGCCGGTGTGCTGCACGGCGCGAGAGATGGCCGGAGCCGCCCGGGAGCCTCGCCGGAGCGTGCGGCCTCGCCTCTGTTCTGCTCGCGTCGGGGACAGAAGAAGGAGGCCAGGAGGAGAGAGAGAGGTGGGGTTGGACCCGCGTGTCAGCGAGACGGAGCCCACCCCGCGTTGACTCGGTCCGGTGCACGTGGATAAGTGGCGGGACCCGCCTGTAAGCCGCACACGTTGACCAGCCCCTGCCACGTCAAATAAGTGAAAGCGCATTTCCATTTTACGTTTTCGCTGTGAAAGCGTATTTCTAACTTTGCGTTTCTGCCTTATCTACTCAGGGACCCGACTGTGAATATTATTTTTGTAGAAAAGTCCGTTTAAGGTGAATCCAACGCTCACTTCTTCGTTTCGTCAAGCCCGTTCGGTTGGTTTCACTTTCACCATGTTTTGACATTGTGAAAATGACCATTATGCCCTTGCCCTTAATCAGCCCCTCCGACAGAGAATGATTTTCGGCAATTCTTTCCGCGAGCTTCTTGCACTTTCTTCCGGTGATTTCTTCCACCCCAGGCAAGCCACACCCTCCATTTGCATGATTGCAATGCAGTGACATGGTTTCACTTATTTGAACTTGTTTAAAATATTGCTTTAGCAATATGACTCTATGCATGCATTTTCTCGGAATATTATTTTGATCTTGTCGTTGCCATGCTATTGTTTGGATTACTAGGAGTTATATTTGTAGTTGATGAGTATCATGTTGCCATTGGACTATTAGTGGCTGGTATTATGATTGTTTCATGATGATATGTGTTAGTATGTTTTGGAATATTACTTTGGATATCATGCTACCTTTGGATTATTAGTGGTTAGTATGATTATTTTCATGATGCTAGTTGATGTTCTGTTGCTTGGAGTATTATTTTTGGAGATGATGGTTACATGTGGATCTTAGCTGGATAGTTGTATTCTTGTTATTGGAGTAGTAGGATTATTGTTTTGGATTCATCATGATAGTAGTGTTATGCTATCCTCGGAGTATTTTGAGATGATGATATTATGCTTGGATTATTTGTCGGATATTGCTATGACTTGGATTATAGTTTGATGGTTGACATCAGAGTATCAGTTATCATGGTTATATTTTTGGGGATAAATTCCGTCATTAAGTTGGTCAGGTGCCGCCGAACCGGACTTTTCCAGTGCAACCACATTTGCCGGTATGGGACGGCCCTAATGCGCTCTATTGTCGTGCCTCTCGCCGGTGCCTCCAACTAGGGAAGGTTATGGGCGTGCTGTACCCTGGCCCGGTAAGCAGGCATAACCTTGTGAGCCCGTTGTTATGTTTTTACGCGCGGGTCCCAGTGTGGATCAGGCCACCATGGTGATCGTTGTGTCTTGAGGTAGACACAGGGCCACCCATGACTTAGCCCAGAGGTGAGTGTGTCAGAGTGGTCGGGAGAGTGTTATGGCAGTAGGTCGGTTTTGTCGGAACGCCATTGGTCCACCCGAATGGGAGTGCGAGGCCATGGGTTCCATGGTGTGGGTCCAGTGCGCTACCTCTGCTGAGAGTGTATGTTTATTTTATCGATAGCCTCGTCCTCGGTCATGGGCATGGGTTCGTACTAGGGTACACCATTCGATCAACACTCTTATGACGGAATGACTTATAGGTGATGGATATGTGGATATTTGGAGCAGTACAGATTGACCAAGTAATGGTCGTGGTTGTGATCGCCGTAAGGATCACGGTCCATTTTTTGGTCGTGGTTGTGATCGCCGTAAGGATCACGGGCCAGATATTGGTCGTGGTTGTGATCGCCGTAAGGATCATGAGCCAGATATTGGTCATGGTTGTGATCGCTGTAAGGATCACAGTTTACAGTTTGGTTTTGATCACGAGGTGATCGAGATGGTATATTGCTTGGCCGGTTAGCCAAGAGAGATATGGTTATGGAGATCGGAGATGGTGATTTATCAATATTGTAGTAGCTTCATATCATGCTTAGGAGTTGTTGTGGTATCAAGGTAGCAGTTAATTTAATTAACCTGCTTAATGCTATGTTGTTGTCTTGCCTTGATGTTTTTGGTTGTTGTGAGCTTGCAAGTACATTCAATGTACTGACCTGGCGTGTCATGCCAGACTGCAGGTGATGCCGTGATTTCTTGATTGCCTGTCATGGTTTCCGTTTGTGCGAGCTAGATCGTGACCTAGCCAGAGTCCTTGCGGAGTGGAGTTTCACCACCTTCACCGTTGTTCCGCTGCTAGAAGATTTCCGCTGCTTCGAGTTGTCCGCTGCTAGCATAGAGCAACTATAGTATCACAGGCGTAGTGTCGTCGTGCTAATGTGATTCTTTGTAACATCAGACCCTTGTATTTATTCTTGTAATAAGAGCTGATTTGTTCTATGTCAAGCAGTGCCGTATTCCAGAGACTTCTCCTCGATCTCTGGGCTGGAATACGGGGTGATACGTCTCCAACGTATCTATACTTTTTGATCGTTCCATGCTATTATATTACCCCTTTTGGATGTTTATGGGCTTTATTTTACACAATTATATCATTTTTGGGACTAACCTACTAACCGGAGGCCCAGCCCGTATTGCTGTTTTTTTGCCTATTTCAGTATTTCGAAGAAAAGGAATATCAAATGGAGTCCAAACGGAATGAAACCTTCGGGAGCGTGATTTTTGGAACGGACGTGATCCAGAGGACTTGGAGTGCAAGTCAAGAAGCAGCCGAGGCCTCCACAAGATAGGAGGGCGCGCCCCCCCTATAGGGCGCGCCCCCCAGTCTCGTGGGCCCCTCGGGCGTCCACCGACGTACTTCTTCCTCCTATATAAGCCTACGTACCCCGAAAACATCCAGGGAGCGAACGAAACACAATTTCCACCACCGTAACCGTCTGTATCTGCGAGATCCCATCTTGGAGCCTTCACCGGCGCTCTGCCGGAGGGGGAATCGACCACGGAGGGCCTCTACAGCAACATCCTTGCCCCTCCGATGAGTTGTGAGTAGTTTACCACAGGCCTACGGGTCCATAGTTATTAGCTAGATGGCTTCTTCTCTATTTTTGGGTCTCAAAACAATGTTCTCCCCCTCTCTTGTGAAGATCTATTCGATGTAAACTCTTTGTGCGTGTGTTTGTCGAGATCCGATGAATTGTGGGTTTATGATCAAGTTTATCTATGAATAATATTTGAATCTTCTCTGAATTCTTTTATGTATGATTGAGTTATCTTTGCAAGTCTCTTCGAATTATCAGTTTGGTTTGGCCTACTAGATTGATATTTCTTGCCATGGGAGAAGTGCTTAGCTTTGGGTTCAATCTTGCGGTGTCCTTACCCACTGACAGAAAGGGTTTCAAGGCATGTATTGTATTGTTGCCATCGAGGATAAAAAGATGGGGTTTATATCATATTGCTTGAGTTTATCCCTCTACATCATGTCATCTTGCTTAAGGCGTTACTCTGTTCTTATGAACTTAATACTCTAGATGCAGGCAGGAGTGGGTCGATGTGTGGAGTAATAGTAGTAGATGCAGGTAGGAGTCGGTCTACTTGTTGTGGACGTGATGCCTATATACATGATCATGCCTAGATAATCTCATAACTATTTGCTTTTCTATCAATTGCTCGACAGTAATTTGTTCACCCACTGTAATACTTATGCTATTTTGAGAGAAGACACTAGTGAAACCTATGGCCCCCGGGTCTATCTCTTATCATATTTGCTTCCAATCTACTTTTATTTGTATCTTTACTTTTTGCATCTATATTATAAAATACCAAATATATATTTATCTTATCATACTATCTCTATTAGATCTCACTTTCGCAAGTGGCTGTGAAGGGATTGACAACCCCTTTATTGCGTTGGTTGCGAGTTCTTTGTTTGTTTGTGTAGGAGCGTAGGAATTTTGAGGAGCCTCCTACTGGATTGATACCTTGGTTCTCAAAAACTGAGGGAAATACTCACGCTACTATTGCTACATCACCCTTTCCTCTTCAAGGAAAACCAACGCAAGATCAAGCCGTAGCAAGAAGGATTTCTGGTTCCATTGCCGGGGAGGTCTTCGCTCAAGTCAAGACATACCAAGTACCCATCACAAACCCATCTCCCTCGCATTTACATTATTTGCCATTTGCCACTTGTTTTCCTCTCCCCCACTTCATTGCCATTTTATTCTCCCTCTCTTTCCCAATCTCCTCCTCTCTTTTCGCTTGCCCTTTTTCTGTTTGCTTGTGTGTTGGATTACTTGTTGCCATGGCGCAAGATAATATCAAATTGTGTGATTTCTCGAAGACCAATATTATTGATTTCCTTAGTACTCCAATTGCTCCTCTTAATGATGTTGTGTCTTGTGAAATCAATACTGCTTTGCTGAATCTTGTTATGAAAGATCAATTCGCTGGCCTTCCTAGTGAAGATGCCACTACTCATCTAAACAACTTTGTTGATTTGTGTGATATGCAAAAGAAGAAAGACATGGATAACAATATTGTTAAATTGAAGTTATTTCCGTTTTCACTTAGAGATCGTGCTAAAGTTTGGTTTTCGCCTTTGCCTAAAAATAGTATTGATTCATGGAACAAGTGCAAAGATGCTTTTATCTCTAAGTATTTTCTTCCCGCTAAGATTATTACTCTTAGGAACGATATTATGAATTTTAAACAAGTTGATCATGAGAATGTTGCCCAATCTTGGGAAAGAATGAAATTGATGATTCGCAATTGCCCTACTCATGGTTTGAATTTATGGATGATCATACAAAAAATTTATGCCAGTTTGACTTTGCTTCTAGAAATCTCTTAGATTCGGCCGCGGGAGGCACGTTTATGGAAATCACATTAGGAGATGCTACAAAACTTCTTGATAATATTATGTCTATTTATTCTCAATGGCACACCGAAAGATCTTCTAGTAAAAAAGTGCATGCTGTAAATCAATGTTTTGAGTGGAAAGATGGATGAACTTATGAAATTGTTTGCTACCAAAAATACTCCTCTTGATCCCAATGATATGCCTTTGTCTACTTTGATTGAGAATAATAATGAATCTATGGATGTGAATTTTGTTGGTAGGAATAGTTTTGGAAACAATGCTTATAGAGGAAACTTTAATGCTAGACCGTTCCCTAGTAATTCCTCTAATAATTATGGAAATTCCTACATTAATTCTTATGGTAATTTTAATAAGATGCCCTCTGATTTTGAGAATAGTGTGAAAGAATTTATGATTTCTCAAAAAAAAATTAATGCTTTGCTTGAAGAAAAATTGCTCAAAGTTGATGATTTGGCTAGGAACATTGATAGACTTTCGCTTGATGTTGATTCTCTTAAACTTAGATTTCTCCTCCTAAGCATGATATCAATGAGTCTTTCAAAGCAATGAGAATTTCCATTGATGAGTGCAAGGAAAGAACTGCTAGATTGCGTGCTAAAAAAGATAGCTTTATAAAAGCGTGTTCTTCTAGTTTCCATGAAAATAATGATGAGGATCTTAAAGTTATTGATGCGTCTCTTATTAGATCTATGTTTTGTAATATGAATTTTGATAATTATGGGACTGATTATGAGTCAACTTTACCTAGAAGGCGTCCCAAGAATTCGGAGTTTTAGATCTTGATGCTAAATTTGGTAAAAGTGGGATTGGAGAGGTCATAACTTTAAATAGCATTGAACCCACTATCTCGGATTTCAAGGATTTTGATTATGATAATTGTTCTTTAGAAGGATGTATTTCCTTGTTGCAATCCGTTGTTAATTCTCCTCATGCTGATAGTCAAAACAAAGCTTTTACCAAACATATCGTTGATGCCTTGATGCAATCTTATGATGAAAAACTTAATTTGGAAGTTTCTATACCTAGAAAACTTAATGATGATAGGGAACCTACTATAAAGATTAAAATTAAAGATCATGAGTGTTTTTCTTTGTGTGATTTGGGGGCTAGTGTTTCCACGATTCCGGAAACTTTATGTGATGTTCTAGGTTTCCATGATCTTGATGATTGCTCTCTAAATTTGCACCTTGCGGATTCCACCATTAAAAAGCCAATGGGAAGGATCAATGATGTTCTCATTGTTGCAAATAGAAATTTGGTGCCCGTAGATTTTATCATTCTTGATATAGATTGCAATCATTCTTGCCCTATTATTCTTGGTAGACCTTTCCTTAGAACGATTGGTGCGATTATTGATATGAAGGAAGGGAATATTAGATTCCAATTTCCATTAAAGAAAGGCATGGAGCACTTTCCAAGAAAGAAAGTCAAATTACCTTATGAATCTATCATGTGGTCTACTGATGAATTTAGTGCCAAAGATGGCACCCGTTAGATCTATCTTCGCTTTTATGCCTAGCTAGGGGCGTTAAATGATAGCGCTAGTTGGGAGGCAACCCAATTTTCTTTATGTTTTTGTTTTTGTTTATGTTTAGGAATAAATCTTGCATCTACCTTCTGTTTAGATGTGTTTTTATCTTTTAATTAGTGTTTGTGCCAAGTAGAACCTATAGGATAACCTACGATGATAGTTGATTTGATTCTGCTGAAAAACAGAAACTTTGCGCACACGAATATAATTTTGTTAAATCACATAAACGTGCTTTTGCATTGATTCTTTTTGATGCTTATCAATAAACAAATTGTACAGGACTTACTATTTTGGTAGGAATCTTAGAGTTCCAGAAGTTTCCGTTAGTTACAGATTGCTACAGACTATTCTGTTTTTGACAGATTCTGTTTTTCGTGTGTTGTTTGCTTATTTCGATGCATCTATGGCTAGTAAAATAGTTTATAGACCATAGAGAAGTTGGAATACAGTAGGTTTAACACCAAAATAAATAAAGAATGAGTTCATTACAGTACCTTATGTGGTGGTTTTGTTTTCTTTCACTAACGGAGCTTATAAGATTTCCTGTTGAGTTTTGTGTTGTGAAGTTTTCAAGTTTTGGGTAGAGCTTTGATGGACTATGGAATAAGGAGTGGCAAAAGCCTAAGCTTGGGGATGCCCAAGGCACCCCAAGATATTCAAGGATAGCCAAAAGACTAATCTTGGGGATGCCCCGGGAAGGCATCCCCTCTTTCATCTTCGTTCATTGGTAACTTTACTTGGAGCTATATTTTTATTCGCCACATGATATGTGTTTTGCTTGGAGCGTCATGTATTATATTAGTCTTGATTTTTAGTTTACCACAATCATCCTTTCTGTACACACCTTTTGGTAGAAGCCTATTTGATTAGCATTTGCTAGAATACTCTATGTGCTTCACTTATATCTTTTGAGCTTGATAGTTTTTTCTCTAGTGCTTCACTTATATCTTTTAGAGCATGATGGTGACTTAACTTTGAAGAAATTGCTAGTCTCTCATGCTTCACTTATATCTTTTTGAGAGTCTTTTAGAACAACATGGTATTTTCTATGGTTACAAAGTTGGTCCTAGAATGATGAGCATCCAAGTTGGGTGTAATAAAAACTATCATAGAAAAGAGTTGGATGCTACGATCAATATGATGCTTGATAATTGTTTTGAGATATGGAGGTAGTGATATTAAAGTCATGCTAGTTGAGGTGATTATGAAAAATACTTGTGTTGAGGGTTGTGATTCCCGTAGCATGCACGTATGGTGAACCTCTTTGTGATGAAGTTGGAGCACAATTTTATTTATTGATTGTCTTCCTTATGAGTGGCGGTCGGGGACGAGCGATGGTCTTTTCCTACCAATCTATCCCCCTAGGAGCATGCGCGTAGTGCTTTGGTTTTTGATGACTTCTAGATTTTTGCAACAAGTACATGAGTTCTTTTGACTAATGTTGAGTCCATGGATTATACGCACCTCACCCTTCCACCATTGCTAGCCTCTCTTGTGCCGCGCAACTTTTGCCGGTAGTATACATCTACCATATACCTTCCTCAAAACAGCCACCATACCTACCTATTATGGCATTTCCATAGCCACTCCGAGATATATTGCCATGCAACTTTCCACCATTCCGTTCATATGACACGCCTTACTTTTGTCATATTGCTCTTTGCATGATCATGTAGTTGACATCGTATTTGTGGCACGGCCACCTTCATAATTTTCATACATGTCACTCTTGATTCATTGCATATCCCGGTACACCGCCGGAGGCATTCATATAGAGTCATATCTTGTTCTAGCTTTGAGTTGTAATTCTTGAGTTGTAAATCCATAAAAGTGTGATGATCTTCATTATTAGAGCATTGTCCTAGTGAGGAAAGGATGATGAAGACTATGATTCCCCCACAAATAAAAAAGGAAAGGCCAAAAAGGAAAAAAAGGAGGCCAAAGGAAAAAAATAGACAAAGAAAAAAAGGGGAAAAAGAAAAAATAAATAAAATGAGAGAAAAAGCGAGAAGGGACAATGCTACTATCTTTTTTTCCACACTTGTGCTTCAAAATAGCACCATGATCTTCATGATAGAGAGTCTCATATGTTGTCACTTTCTTATACTAGTGGGAATTTTTCACTATAGAACTTGGCTTGTATATTCCAATGATGGGCTTCCTCAAAGTGCCCTAGGTCTTCGTGAGCAAGCAAGTTGGATGCACACCCACTTAGTTTCTTTTGTTGAGCTTTCATATATTTGTAGCTCTAGTCCATCTGTTGCATGGAAATCCCTACTGTCACAGCCCTAGAATTTGCTTGTAGCTATTTACCTGAGTGAGCTTGATGCATCATGTCTAAATTCTGAAAGTTGAATTGAGGTTAGTTGAAACCCTCATAAATCACCTCAAAAATAATCAACATTAAAATCTTTTCAAAGAAGTCCAAGAAAATGTTCCTCTTAGTCTCTGAAAATATTGGCAAGAGGTAAAACTTGAAAACAATATTTTTGGAATCTCAGAGATATTTATTTTGGGCCTTTGAATTAATTAAATAACTATTTGCATTGGATATATATATTCTTTATATAATTAATATATTTCCAATAATCCTGGAACATTTTATGTGGCTTGGGATATTTTAATTCTAGTCACATATTTATTTTCAGGATTTTATAAAATGATTTGGTTTGTAAGCTAAATCAAAACAAAGCAAATAATTAGAAAACAGAACAAAAAAAAAGGGAAAGAAGAGAAACATTACCTGCAGCCCACCTGGGCCACTTACCTG